>NC_088423.1:40741828-40891828 GCF_034236695.1 Oncorhynchus nerka | reverse complement strand
CAGGGGATGTCCTGCGGCTACACTGCCAACTCACACACCCTTTTATGTTCACCCGTGCCCCAATGTGGCTCTCGCACACACAGACACCACACACACCACACACTGGTAGAGTACTATGGACCAGCGTACACAGCTACAGTAACACACACATGTCCAGCTCACACACAGAGGGTGTATACACAAACTCATGCATATACAAATATACTGAATTGAGCCGGGCTCTTTTGCTTGGTTTGACTTTGTTTCTAAAACAGCAGTGTGTCATCCACTGGGATATAGAAATAAGCTTTGTAACGTATAAACAGTTTTATAGACAAGCTTTACATGACTTCTGACATCATTAAATAGCTAGAATAGGACCACAACATAATGGGCTGGACACACACACACACACACACACACACACACACACACACACACACACACACACTGCAGTGCTACAAAAAACAGTAGCTTCCTGTTGATGAATCAATCTCTGATGAAAAAACAGCAAACGTAATCCATAAACAATATTCCACCGATAGTGTGTCAGAGTTGATAGCTGCCAAAATAAAAGCAACTGCTAATGACATAGGTCACATTATCGAGTATGTTAATGCTATCATATCAACCTGATCAGCCTGATCGTATCAGTCTATATCCCACTACCTGATGTAATTTAACTCAATCCAAACCAAATAGGGGGCAATGGTTTGCGTGTGCCAAATAGGGCACACGCAAACCCTAAATCATTGTGTGTGTCTAAAATGTGCAATGAAATCAACGAACAACACGCACATCATTGCCATCGAAATAAGGAGTGCAAAACAAGTCATTCAATCCAGGGTCCTTTAACCTTTTGGTGTAATGGAAATGAAAAGACAGAAAGCATTTTGATTCTGTAAGGTCAGTGTGTATCTCCAGCCACAGTGCATAGGTAGACATGGTCCTTGGCCGATCATCCCCTCTCTCAACGCCACAAAGAACTGCTCCATAATATCGTTTGTGCAATAAATGACCTCCCACACAAATGCTAACAGACTGGCCTAGGAAAGACAAGCAGAGAAATGCGCCTTCTACTTCAGCATGAGAGCATGTTTCCACACACCCTCCCAGCAAAACCAAATTTGACACTTTGATGATCCCTGGTGTCGTGACAGACAGTGGTGTATGAAGTGGTGGGGGATTTAGACAGAGATAGATGAGACGGCAACAATGGAGGGGTGATTCTGATGCTTTGTTCTCACACGCACAGAGCATGGCGTTTTGGCACCGGAGACTCCAGCTGGCTCGTGTGCCAGGCGGCACCCGGACTGCACAGACACACACGCATTTTCACATATGATGCACACACGTACATACACACACACACACACACTCACACCAACACACACTGTAATTGATTCAATATATATATTCACGGCATATATATATATATATATATATATATATATATATATATATAGAGAGAGAGAGAGAGAGAGAGAGAGAGAGAAGGTTGAAAGCTGGAGAAGTAGAAGCAAAAGAGAGAGGGAGAGAGAGACTCTGAAATTAAGCCAGAAAATAAAGGGACATTTAAAAACCACGTATGTGCATTGAGGTTGGCTGTGAGGGTAGCCGTGCTAGCCTAGCTTTAGCTTAGCCGTAGCATCAAAATCAAATTAAATCAAATGTTATTGGTCACATTCACATATTTAGCAGGAGTTATTGCGGGTGTAGTTAACTGCTTATGTTCATAGCTCCAACAGTGCAGTAATATGTAACAATACACACAAATCAACAATTTAAAGAATGGGATTAAGAAATATATCAATATCAGATTGAGAGTGGCATTGACTAAAATGCTGTAGAATAGAATACAGTATATACATACGAGATGAGCAAAGCAGCATGTAAACATGATTTAAACATTGTTAAAGTGAATAGCGTTCCATTATTAAAGTGGCAAGTGATTCCAAGTCTATGTATATAGTGCAGCAGCCTCTAAAGTGCAGGGTTGCAGGGTTGCGTTAGCTGGTAGAAACCAGCTAGTTATGGCTATTTAACAGTCTGATGGCCTGGAGATAGAAACTGTTTTTTCAGTCTCTCGGCACCAACTTTGATGCACCTGTGCTGACATTGCCTTCTGGATGATAACGGGGTGAACAAGCAGTGACTCGGGTAGTTGATGTCCTTGAAGATCACACAGCCCAACAGGATGTGGTCAATTGTACATCTGTAAAGTTTTGTGAGTGTTTTTGGGGCCAAGACACATTTTTTCAGTCTCTTGACATTGAAGAGGCACTGTTGCGCTTTCTCCTTTGTTTTGTTGACGTTGAATGAGAGGTTATTTTCCTGGCATTACCTCTCCCAGGGCCCTCACTTCCCTGTAGGCTGTCTTGTCATTGTTGGTAATCAGGCCTACTACTGTTGTGCCGTCTGCAAACTTGATGAATGAGTTGGAGGCGTGTGTGGCCACGCAGTCATGGGTGAACAGGGAGTACAGGAGGGGGCTGAGCATGCAACCTTGTGGGGCCCCTGTGTTAAGGATCTGCGAAGTGGAGGTGTTGTTTCGTACCTTCAACACTTGGGGGCCAGGACCCAGTTGCACAAGGCTGGGTTCAGACCCAGTGCCTCAAACTTAATGATGAGCTTGGAGGGTACTATGGTGCTGATGGCTGAGCTATAGTCAATGAACAGCATTCTTGAATAGGTATTCTTATTTTCCAGATGGGATAGGGCAGTGTGCAGTGCAATGGCGATTACATCATCTGTGGATCTATTGGGGTGGTAAACAAATGGAAGTGGGTCTAGGGTGTCAGATACGGTAGAGGTGATATGATCCTTAAATAGCCTCTCAAAGCACTTAGTTAGTGCAATGGTTCAGTTACCTTTGCTTTCTTGGGTACAGGAATAATGGTGGACATCTTGAAGCAAATGGGGACAGCAGACTGGGATAGGGAGAGATTGAATATGTTCGTAAACACACCAGCCAGCAGGTCTGCGCATGCTCTGAAGATGCGGCTAGGGGTATCGTCTGGGCCTGCAGCCTTGCGAGGGTTAACACATTTAAATGTCTTACTCACGTCGGCCACGGAGAAAGAGAGCCCACAGTCGTTGGTAGCGGGCCGCGTCGGTGGCACTGTGTTATCCTCAAAGCGGGCGAAGAAGGTGTTTAGCTTGTCTGGACATGACTGCTTTTCACTTTTGAAGTCTGTGATTGTCTGTAGACCCTGCCACATACGTCTCGTGTCTGAGCCGTTGAATTGCGACTCCACTTTGTCTCTGTACTGACGTTTTGCCTGTTTGATTGCCTTACGGAGGGAATAACTACACTGTTTTTATTCAACCATATTCCCAGTCACCTTCCCAGTCACCATGGTTAAAAGTTTCGCACGTTCAGTTTTGCGCGAATGCTGCCATCTATCCACGGTTTCTGGTCAACAACACAATAATATGCAAAGAATTTTCAAATCAGACCATATAGATTAGATAGGAATATATAGAGCTGGAGAAAGCCATGGGGACAGTGTTGTCTTTGTAATACCAGGGCTCATGTGCTTTGTATGCCATATTGTCATGAAGAATGATTTATTTCAGTGTTGCACAATCATTCATGCCTTATTAGCATGACATTATACATGGCACAATCAGTGTTGTTAGTGCCGTGTTAGTACACACAGAACACACAGAAACAGCACAATCAGTGTTGTTAGTGCCGTGTTAGTACACACAGAACACACAGAAACAGCACAATTGATTAAAACTTCCGTTTGAGGATGAGATGGCATTCAGGAATTTTTAATCCCATTTTTAATCCCAGTTTAGGATTAATAGACTAAAGAGAGTCAAAGATCTCAGCCTAGTGTGGTCGTATTAGAAATGGCCTCAGTGTGCCACACACACACATCATGCCGGGGCGCAAAGCTTATCGAGGACAATAATCCACATGGAGCACACACTCCTCGACAGGTACCGCCTCCTGTCTTTTCAGAGCCGTTGGATGAGTAACTAAGGGTAGTACACCACAAGAGCAATGCTCCATATTTTCTTAATAAGGTACATACCAATAACAAATTCCAACTACCACACCTACCAATGCAATAATAAACCGTGATAAATATTCATGTCCGAGCAACAACGCAAAAACAACTAACAAAGAACAACCAAAATGACTATTGAAACATTTGAATAGCAATTGATTAATATAATAATAGTAACAGTTATAAAAAAATTGTAACAAAAAAAATAAACCGTTCCACCAAATGTTTCTAAAACATAACATCCACGCGTAATGCAATGGACCCAACCAGACGTGTGTCGCCTGTTACATTGTGATGTAAATAAGTCTAATAACCCAGTTTAACTGCTGGCTGAGACCGCGTGTGTGCGTGTGTGTTTCATAGTCAGCGTGCCTAAATGGCTATGAAAATTTGTGCTGAAATTGCAGCGAAATCTTTAGAAACAAAAGGGGTAAGCTGACACGCACACACGCAACCACAAACACACACGAGTCGGGACACAACCCTGGTTAGAGTTGCCGACCCATTAAGACTGAACTGAAGCTTGTAAAGACAATGAGCTAGAGAACCCGGTAAAACTGACACACAGCACACACACAAAGCACACACACATAGCACACACAGCACACACACACAGCACACACAACACACACACACACACACACAGTAAGGTTCACGTTACACAACATTTCTCTCCACCCAACTTAAAACAGAAACAGGCCTTTCTGGAGTCTATACCAAAAATCAAGCAGCCAATCACAGATCCAAAATGAAAGGATCAAAGGTCAGATCTAAATTATTGTTGATGAGGATGATCTGGGCCAGATCCATTTCCTGAAACTAGGATCTCTAGAGGCAATCAGAGAGTAGCCAGATGGCAAGAGGTGGCATGAAAGAGAAACACAGTCACTACCCTGCATTTCTATACAACAGCAATTACTAGAATACACACACACACACACAGGTGAGAGAAAAAAATGACTCTCCTTCTGCAAGGCAAAATAACCAAATGTACACCACGCTCCCCTCTGTTATACTGCACAGATACGGAGAGAGTGAAAAAGAAAGAAAGAGGGAGGGAGAGGGAGAGAGTGAGAGACAGAGAGACAGAGAGAGAGGGAGAGAGAGAGACAGAGAGACAGAGAGAGAGGGAGAGAGAGAGACAGAGAGAGAGTGAGACAGAGACAGAGAGACAGAGAGAGAGAGAGCGAGAGAGAGAGAGCGAGCGAGAGAGGTGGAAAAGAAATGGTGGAGAGAATAAGAGAGAGTTAGGGAGATGAGAAGGGAAAATAGAGTTATAGGGTAAAGGGAGAACTAAGAGTCAGCGAGAGTAAGCATGTCTCTGTTTACCAATGTAAGATGTGGTAAGGAAGAGACCACTGTGAGAGAGCCACAGCAGCATTTCTCACAGAGATCCGGACACACACCATGCATGCAAGAGGGCACACATACTGCACATTCTCCAGCCACAACAGGACACATACCCACACATGACACAAAAACGGAAGCATACACACACACACACATGGAGTGAAACACACCGTAAAACTGTAGCCTACATGAGGAAACTGGGAACACACACCCTGAAAAGGCATGAAGACATATCGCAAAGCAACAGTGAACACACACACACACACACAGCAAGAGAGAGAGACAAACACACACACATCACAGCATCTGTGTATGCCCTCCTACAGGTATATACACATTGCAGAACTGTGTAATTACACAAATAAACTCTTCAAATCCCAAACCTTTGTTTCCCTGCATGGTGGGTGGGTTGAGTCCGCTGCAGTACCAGCCAGCGCACCCACCCTGTGCCCTGCTTTTTTAGGCCATCGCAAAATGGCCACTAACTCAAGGTTACCAGTGTCACTTTGCCATTGGGCTATATTTGATTACTGTGGAAAACCAACCTTCACCCCATTCCTCTCTCTGTCAACTCAATGGATCTGAGGACAACTGCAGTGCCAAGTTAACCGTTTCCCCTCCACAGGCTGACACACACACAAACACGCACACACACGTACACACACAGAGCTAGAGATCAGCAGCACTGTCATACGTATGTGTCTCTAATTAAGAACACCAGCCAGTGAGAACCAGGCGATCGGAGACATGGATGAGCTAACGATCCATAAATCAAATCATAAGATGATTCCTATTCTCTTGGGCTTCCCTGTGACATTTTACAGTTGTGGTTAGCCAGAACAGACCCCGCCCCTAGCCTATCAGTCCTGGCCAATCAGATGTATCCCTTTTACGAGGACCAACAGCTGACGCAATCACGGCAGTGGTTTTCTCCCTGGGTCTCTTAGGACTACAAATCCTACAGGGAAAGGGAACATGTGTGCCCAATATGTGACCTCTGCTGTACCCGGTCTACGCCCACACGCACTACACTGCACGACACATTCTGAAGTGCATCAACGTTTTAATACAACCCCCCCCCACCCCCACCCCACCCCCCAAACCCTCAACATAAACACACCCACAAGGGACATACACATTCCCATGTCCCTGCATATAATTGCCATTTGTGACACTTCAAAACTTAAATGCACCCCCATGGACGCCTACCTTTACAGTGCACACACGCTTACCCGCGTTCACCCACGCCAATAAAGATACTGCATTTGAATTTGAAACACAACTCCTATTGCTTGGTTAAAGACAACTTGGTGTGGGGAATGGTGGTTACCTGGAATGTGTTCCTGCTTGGGGCAGATCCCTCTGGGCAACGAGAGGCGGTCGTCATCGCCCCCCGGTGTGGCTTGGACGCCCACCTCCACAGGGCGCCTGCGGAGAGAGGCCGGGATGGGCGAAGGGGTGAGAGCCAGGCCGGGCGTAGGCGACGGGGGCTTGTCCAGGCCCCTGGCCAGACAGGGGGGTCCGTGGCATCTCTTCCTCTTGTGCTCGATGAAGAGCAGGATGTCCCCCAGGGGGAAGGTGGCCTGGCACTGCCCACAGGTCAACAGATCCTGCTCTGTCGCCACGGCCATCCGTAGTGTGCCCGTGCCATTCTCCGTGCGGTCTGAACGTTCCGAGCAGCGTTCCGACGAGAGCTCCTCCGAGGCGACGGCAGACAGGGGCTCGGCTGTAACCCGGGAACGAGTGAGAGACAGAGGGAGGGAGGGAGGGAGGGAGGGAGGGAGGGAGAGGGAGGGAGGGAGGGAGGAGAAATCAGAGGTGGTGTGTTCAATTGAGCAGCATCAATAACAGTGCGAAACAATGGTCACATGCTTTGGCTTTTTCTCTCTCACCATTCTGCCTAGACTAGTAGTAGTCGTCAGACTACACCCCCAGTAGTAGTAGTAGTAGAAGTCATGTCTGGGCAGTGTTGCAGAGCAAGAAGGGTGACTAACTCTCTGTGAGACTGGCATTAGACAGACAGCTCCACTTCACACTCATAAGTCTGTCAACTTCACACTCTCACCACTTCTACATCCATTGAAATGAACGCAACAACAACTGAGAAAGGCGTGTAATTAAAACTGGGATTGTAATGGATAAGAAATGTTCTTTGCGATTGTAGAAACATAGAGCTGTGAGAAATGAAGCCTTGGTCTGCTGGATAATACATGGGATAATTTAAGGTCTTATAGATCTGTAGAAATCAAAAGCTCAGTGGGACAGTTGGAGAACTCAACATACTAAAGGGGAAAAATAAAAAGTTATTCTAATATATTTTTCTCAAATGTGTTTTTCATCTTCAAAAGTGTTGGCTATTCTCGGGTGATGAAGAATAATAGTTCATGGGACTTTCAATTCATTCATTTACAAACGTGTCCGACATATGTGCAGAAAAGACAAGCAGCCTCAGTATGTCGAAATCATTTAAAAAAAACTATCCTAGACTCTTTACATGTGTGTGACTTACAGTTTCTAGGTAACCACTTTTACATACGGAAATCGGCCAAAAGGAACCGTTCAAGTACATTCCTCCCCATGGAACCCGGGGTTAACGCTTAACTCGTTTTAAAGTTGATTTTGTCACACGGGGAGTGTCGGTCTTGTTGTACACGGACGACGAGCTGTGTGAATGAGATATTTTACCACAGAGGGAGGTTTAACAGGAGTCTCCGTAGCCTACTATTGAGCGGCTCATGGTGTTTGAAATCTTTCGCTCTAAGGTGAGAGTAGCTCTCCTTTAGCTTCTTAATGGGTAAGCATCTTGACCTTTTTTACTAAGCTGCCAATTTCACATTTTAATTAACCTAGAATCAAAAAATAGATTTTAATTTGTAGTGGCTGATGATTGGAAGGAATGTTTGATAAAGAGATAGCATCCTGTGAACTGAGGTTAAATGTATTTCCGCCCAACCTAGAGACAGATAGAGAATAGATAGAGGGAAATAGTGTGTGTGAGAGAGAGAGAGAGAGAGAGAGAGAGAGAGAGAGAGAGAGAGAAAGAGGGAGAAAGAGGGAGAAAGAGGGAGAGCGAGAGAGGGGAATGTAGAGTAGCTCCCAGCGCGCGAGAGGAAATATGATTTGAACGAGCAATCCTACATGACATCTGCGAGCGAACTGGGACATAGAGATAACATGTGATAAATTCTGGCGGCCGGTTACTACCTTTAATTTAACGTCAGGTCAACCACCAGAACGGCCAGGGTTATACAACAACCCTGGGCATTAAATTCACTGGATAAAATCAAATGAAAGCAGACTAAGCCCCCACCTTAAACTTGAACTGAGAGTAGATTTTAGAGTTGCATAATGCTTTGTTGCTTTTCATTTTTTTTTTAAATGAACAAACAACACATGTCATCCCAAAGTCTAACACCTTTTTTTCACGACGATATCATATGATTGCGTATTTGTTTTTGTTTCATGGGCATTTGCACGTACTTAGCACCATATCTAGCCGACTACATTGAGCTGCTTTTAATGAAATTGAAAGGGAAGAGAAACAGAGCCTGGACATATATTTTTGAACATTTACATATTGTGCATAATAGCACTTCCACACTACATTTCCCCTCCTAAACTAAATGTTGTCTGTAAATGTAGGCTGCATCAGAGCAGCAACACTGAGCCAAATTATATTCTATTCCTATTAAATGTGTGGGATAAACATGATTCGTCACTAATTCAATGTAGCGTGGCAAATCAATAAAAAGAAGATGAAAACTGATGTGGAACAATTGTTTTCTAACAGGCTATATGAAAATAAATAAATTAATGCATTTGAAGCGAATTTCATTCTGCATGATATTAAAACAACTGTAATTTCTGCTCAATCAGAAAAAAAACGAGGTGTGTTGTTTTTGACGCACAGCCCATAGGAATAAAAGCTGGTTAACATTAGTAGCATATCTCTTCTCCGACTTCTGTAAATGCCATTACATTTCATGGGGTTTGATTAGTTTACCACTAATGATCGCCTTCTTTATATGAAGGAAATATGGACAAATATATCATTTGGGCATAAGCCTGTTCGTCCTATTACTGAACATTTGCTCAAAAAGCTCAAATTCTAACCTTCATTTTAAGATCCATCATATAATTCGGCCTACCTTTCATATGAAGACGTTTTTTATATTAATTTCACCTTAAATACACGTATTTTCATTGTAAAATAGGACGTCCGCTACCCTTTCCAATGGTATAAAAATAGGTCTGAATCTATAGAGATTTGTGCCTTTAGATTTAACAAGATATAGGCCTGCAGAATGTTGACATTTGTAATGACATTTGTTTAACTTCTATAGCCCTAGCCCTGTAGGGAAACAAAAACGGTGGATTCGAACCTGGAGAGTAAATAGGACACGGGGGCCGTATACCTTGTGCGTTTCCCTGTATTCTAAACATATCATCAAATATGTAGATTGAGATGGCGGTGAAATTGATCAGGTTCAAGTTCACATCCAGTTTCTGATCGTCGTCTGCCTCCTAGCGACGAAATTCCGACAGGAACACAAGTCTGGCCATGCAGCTGGTCTGTATGCCCCCTGGTTGCATCGAGACCCAGATATATGGCTATGTGGCCACTCGACTAAATGCGGAAACCTAGTAATGCCGCACGATACAATACAATGTTACAACAACGTGGATCTGTGTAGGGCATGTTATCGCATATAACACCATTCGAGTGCTACTGAAGGAAGGGTTGTAAAGACGCATAACACCGTGTAGCAACGTCGGTCATTGGGCTGGCTACCTTGGCCATTCTTCTAGTTACAAACGCATATAGCTGCCTGCTGCTTGTAAACACTGTAAACATGGTGGTAATGTTTTCAAACGAAATCAACGAACAAAGGCTCCATATCAAAATACATGTGCGCGTAATGGAGTTTTCCATAAGAATAGTTCAACTTAAAAAAAAAGTGTCATTATTAAACATGTTCGTTACATTGTTATTACCTTCTAAATAACACGACAGTGTTATTCTAGTATTGTCTTACCTTCGGGTTATGAACTGCATGATAAACTAAAACAAATGGCTCCAAATATGGGTTTGTAAAAGGTAGGAAGAAAAAAAATATATATAAAAAGCGTGGCTCCTGTTGCTCTTTACAAGAGCACCCAATTTTACTAGGCTACTTGAGAAGCATAGCCTATAATTCCTGCCACTATACCAGAACACCTTACAGAATCAATGTAGGCTAAACACTACAATCCATTTGATAAGGATATTTGGAGAAGCAGGGTACAAATAGGCCGTTATTGACATCTATTTCGACTCTGTTGGCAGATGAGCTACACGCGCATGCACGCGGTGCCTGTAAACAGCCGGACACGAGATTTTTCCCAATCAAAATCCACTTCTAGTTTTTTGAAAACCTTCCAAAAATAGCACGAGAGGGGGGAAACCTGCCACGATCCAAGACAGGCACCGATACAGGAAATTCCGTGCGATATTCTACATGACTCCGCTTAAAGAAAAGGCTAAACTCATAGGCTCCGCGTACCTTAACGTAGCCTATGCACTTTAGTGGCTGAGGCAACCGGGGCACTAAAGCCAGTGCAGTGCGTATGAATGTAATTCCATTCTCGCTGCAAACTTCTCCGATTTTTCTCAGAGATGAAAGCTGGATCAAACTTTTCTCTTTCAGCTTTGGGTGGGATATGCTTTGCGCGCATAGGTATTTTACCCAGGTAGATTATCGCCAGGCTTTCACGGTGAAGTCCACTTGACTGCGGGTCCGTGCTGTCCAGTGTCCAAAGTGCCCATGAGAATCACCCTCCTGGTAACCCATTTTCCGCTTTTCTGAATGGAACCGGTATTGGGCTGGGTAGAAAGGAGTGTGGTAAAAGTAGAAATGACAATGTAGGTGTACTTACGCGAAAAATCCCTTTTGCTTAAGTGTTGGGGTTTGCCTTGCTTGCGGCGAGACATGGTGGCTGGTGGCGGCGTTCAGCTCGGTTCACATCGGGAGAGCCGGGTTAGAAGGGAGACTCCAGAGAAAATATCTTCATCAATGCCTTTGATATCCAAAATAAATTAGAAATAATACAACGATGGCGCAGGGAAGATGTATAGTGGGATCGCCGTCATGGCTTTTTTGAAAATAGAGCGAGAGAGAGATGGAAAATGGCAAAAGCCCCCCTGAGCTGCAAGTTCAAGTGCGGACGTGACGTTTCTGCGAACTTGAACGTCAGGAGATGGATGGACACAGACATACAAAACATGGGCAGGGCGAAGCGGCAAAGTGGGAGGAGGGAAGGGAAATAACAAAACCAATGGACACTCATTAGGGGCTGGACATGAAAAATAGACCCGGAGAAGCCAATGGACAGAGAGATCAGGGGGCCGGACAAGCGGCATTTGGGGGAGGTAGTGTGTGATCGCAAGGGAGAGAGAGAAAGAGAGAGAGAGAGAGATGTCTAATGAAAGCAATGTGCACTGTGTGTGTGAGAGGCGGGGGGGGGGGGGGGGCGAAGGAAAACAGCAAGAAAAGCCAATGGACAGGAGCTCGGAGGGGGCCGGACATATGCTGCATGCGGGGAGGGAAAGAGAAAAAGAGAGAGAGAGAGAAACACGGAGAGACGTTTAACAGATGAAGTCGCAGTGGTGGACATTGTGGAGCCATCAAATCAAATCAAATTGTATTGTATTGGTCACATACACATATTTAGCAGATGTTATTGCGGGTGTAGCGAAATGTGTTCCTAGCGCCGACAGTGCAGCAGTATCTAACAGTGCAGTAGTATATAAAACAATTCACAACAATACACACGAATCTAAAAGTAAAATAATGGAATTAAGAAATATATAAATACTAGATCGGAGTAGCATTGACTAAAATACAGTAGCATAGAATAAAGTATATACATATGGGTTGAGTAAAGCAGTATGTAAACATTAGCCATGTGGTAGAAAGAGAAACATTTCTAGTCACACTGTGTGTGTTTATGTGTGTGTGTGTTGTGTGTGTGTGTGTGTGTGTGTGTGTGTGTGTGTGTGTGCGTGTGTGTGCGTGTGTGTGTGTGTGTGTGTGTGTGTGTGTGTGTGTGTGTGTGTGTGTGTGTGTGTAGAATAGGAGAAAAAAGGATAAGGGCAAAGTGCTATTGAAACGAACGAAACGGAGCGTAAATATCGGGTTGCAAGAACAGGACAGACAGGTTCTGGAAAGAGGGCACAGGGTTTGAACCTTAAGCGCGAGCGCAGGTACAGAGAACCATCCCGGGACCAAACATGTTTTAAGTCGTGGAAACAAGAGAGGTGTCCAATCCGTTCTATACCGATGTATGAATACAGAGTTGGGTTTTGGGCTCAGTGGGCAAGGTTAGCGGGCACTATAGGGTACAACTTCGAGACTATATGCTTTCTGTGCAATCCAAACTCATTGACGAACAGAACGTGGGAGTATGCCCATAAGCGCCTTTGTAGGCTAATAAGTTTCAGATGTGTTTCAGGTTGGACCGGTGGTTGGGGGAGGGGGTGTAAATACTCACATAATGGGGGTTTGGTAATATAAAACGAGCTAAACACCGCCCGTGCAGACTAAATAACGACACCATAAGATGACATCATGCAAATAAAAAATGCAATGACAAGATGGGTCTGTGCGCGGGGAGGGTGGAGGAAAGGAGAGAAACAGACTATAGCGAGCTATAGCTGAAGTGTGACTAGACAGCGACTGAAGCATAAGCACAGGACAGGAGTGAAGAACCGCGCGCCGGGCAAGTGCTGCACACACGGACCTGGGACACAGAGCATTATAGGACGGAGAGAAAAACAAATATAAAAGAGAGAGAGACACGGCCCGGAGTGGTGGAGGTGCTACGTTCAACGTCGACGAAAAAAAAATGTATAACCAGTGAGTGAAATATTTGACAGGTTGCGACTAGTTGTTCTTTGCGCGCGGACGAGGCGCCTGGTGTGCTGTGGTGCATATGGGAGGACTGAAGGCTAAGCTTACAGGCTGTGTTATGACGGGGCGTCAAAGTTCAGGCGCTGATAAAAGAGGCTACAGACGTTTCCTAATTCCGTTGAACGACAGCATGGACGCAGCAGATACAAATCCTATGTTCAATTGTTATATAGCCTTTGGCAATAACAATATTACAGCACATTGGAGTTGTATTTTATACAGATCCAAGGCTGCTCGGTCGAATTGTCTTTTTCGTGTACACGCAAGGAATAGAAAAACCGTCTCTCACCATCAGAATGGTGGACCCTCCACACATGCATTTTTACGCAAACAATAAGGACTTAAAAACATGCAATACCAATTGTAACAATTATTTGTAAATATGCAAATTCTCCACTTTTCTGATTTGTACATAATTGACCAGCGACCATTCCAGATTTCCCCTATATAGTGCTGAGAGCGCGGAAGAGATGAGAGGAATTATCTGTGACTGAAATAGAACAATCTCAGTTTTCCACGGTCCCCAATTTAAAGATTCGCCATTGATACCTTTAAATGCAGTTCTCAACGTCTGTTTGGAGTCATTTTCGTCCAATTACGCACAATGCAGCCTCTTTGAGACTTGTTCTGGAACGGACAGAATTGTAATAGTAATCGAAAGTAAATATCAAAAAAGGAACAGCTATAAATTGAGAATTGTTTAATGTCTAAATAACCGTTTTAAACAGTTGGATACGTAATGCAATAGTTTGCCATTTAAACTAATCAAATATTGGCCATTTATCCTAAGGAGTTTTAAAATGAAGATATTTTTTATTCTGTGAATTTATGGCTGATATTTAGCCAGTTCCAATTGTCTCAGTCTTGCATATAGCGGGACATGATTGCCTGATCCACAAGGTGGGCTAATCACAATGTACCATTGACCTAAATCAAGTGGATGTGTTGCTTGTGTCCCTACACTGGCGTATATAGGACTTAATACTGTTGGGACACACTTTTAATTCCCTTGATAGACTTACCTTGAATGTCGCTGTAATTATTTGAGGACACTGGCATGCATTTAAGATCAGGCTTTAAGAGCATGGTGCAAGGGTTAAAATAAACAAAGTTACAAGGAAATTCACTTGTGGCCTTAACTACGATTGTGTATCCTACTGTTTTCAGTGAATACATATCGATATAAAATAGGGAAGTGAATATCATCGGGATCATTCATGAAACAGCCTGTTATGTTACTATATAGTCACAGCCGGTCACCACGGCCTCTTCGACTTGATAGGATTCACTGATATCCTTCACTCATAGGCTTCACATTGATTCTTATCTTAGTGTGGACCGCCCACCATATAGCATCCCAATGGTTGAAATGCAGATTTGTAGAGACATTTCCCACAATAGCGTTGAAGAACAGCATCATAAAGGTGTAAACAAGTTGAAAAGATGAACATGCTAATGTTTTTGTTGTTGTTGTTGTTAACTATTTGGATTCATATCGATTCCCAAACTGCCACAATAAAAAAACTAACGCCACTTTATAGGCCTACTGTATAAGTAATTATAGTATTTCATGGACAACGCGTTTGTAAACTGTTGAGGAGTCTAGGCTACTGTCGGTATGCGTAAAAGCTCTTGTGGGACCCTCGCTTTATACATCCATATTGTGTGCTGACCTTGACCTCTCCCTACACCCCACTCCATCTGTTTGCCACAAAGAATGTTTTTCATTTTTTCTCCCCCTAACCCCCTTTCCCCACCCCTACCCTGCTCACTCAAGGCGGACATTGATCAAAGCCAAAGAGCGCTACGACTCGTGCAGGAGGGAGCCCAGGCCGCGATAATCTCAATATGCAAATACCGTGCTCAATTCCGTCATAAATCAGTCAGGCGGTGTTACTGCATTAGAGATATCCATGTAGCACCACACTGCATGGATGCATGGACTGACATGTGTGTGTGTGTGTGTGTGTGTGTGTGTGTGTGTGTGTGTGTGTGTGTGTGTGTGTGTGTGTGTGTGTGTGTGTGTGTGTGTGTGTGTGTGTGTGTGTGTGTGAGAGAGAGAGAGAGAGAGAGAGAGAGAGAGACAGACAGACAGACAGACAGACAGACAGACAGACAGACAGATAGACAGACAGACAGACAGACAGACAGAGGAGGGTTACCATGTCCATTTACTATAAGTTTTCGTAGACTTGTGTTTGAAGTGAATTCATTATAAATAATAGCTATTGACCAGTGATCTCAATCTATTTGAATCAAAAAGAGAAATACAGAACACTCCATTTTTGTATTTTAGCCTAACCTAATGCAAACGAATAATATGTTCTAAAAAAAAAAATCAAAATCATGTGCATGCATAGCCTACTCTCCACGTGCGGGAGCCCCGAAGAAATTGAGTGATTGGGCTCTCGGGCACATTTCAATATATGGAAATGACCAGAGGTTCGCGCAATAAATCAGTGCTCAATATACACAACACATTCTCTGTGTCTCTTCATGCTTCACTCTACCCATTTTTCTTGGACTATCCAACCGCTTATGCTATGAAGGATATATATATATTTTTTTAACCTTTAGACAAGTCAACAAATTCCTATTTAGAATGACAGCCTACCCCGGCAAAACCCTCCCCTAACCCGGAGGACGCTGGGGCAATTGTGCGTCGCCCTACGGAACTCCCGATCAAGGAAGTTTGTGATATAACCCGGGATCGAACCAATGTCTGTAGTGACGCCTGTAGCACTGATATGCAGTGCATTATACAGCCTTGTCTTTAAACGTTGGAGTTATGACATCAGAGGGCATATCTACAAGCACATTTTGGCAAATCTGTAGAAAATGAATCGTGAGAAGTGCATGCAGGCCTACACAAATAGGTTATGCATAGATGTTTGGGGGTTGTTTTACATTCTATCTGTATCACCAAGAATAAAAACAATATGGGTCTACAAGTGATGCAGAGTAAAATACCTAAGATTACTTCTGGCTCTGTACTGGAGTTAGTTCACTCGTTTTCAGTCCAGGATAATAATAATTGTATGTCTAAAAAACAACTAACAATTAAGTTGTTTCACTTTGATAAGAGCCCCTAAAAAAGTAATCCCATGCGCGACGCGCCAGGAAAACACTCACAACCCACATCAATGTGTTTGTGGTGGGTCTTTACGCACACAGGGCTCCACGCGCGGTCGGTCAGATGTAGAAGAGAGGGCATTCTGGCCGGGCTACCTCAAAAGGAACATTTCAGCCAAAATGCACCCCCCCCCTCCTTCTTCCCATGTCTCTATCTCTATATTGTTCTCTCTATTTCAGCATTGTCCTCTCCCAGCAAAGAGGATGGAAGTTTCTCTTTACAAATCAGAGAAAAAAACAGGGAATTAGCTCAAAATCCGAGCCTTACCTTGTCCGAAGAATATCAAGCTCTGCTGGTCGAGGCATGATTCCCAGCTTTACAATTAATATTAATGACTAGATTTCACAATGTGGCATTATCACACCGAGAGATGGGCGCGCATGCCGCCCAGGCTTCGGCAGGTATTAGATCAAATCTGAAGGATTATGGGGCTATAGGCCAAATGATCACCCTGAGCTCCCATTCTCTCCTTCTCGCTCCCAGTGTGTGTATGTGTGTAAATGTTTTGCAACATCCGTGCGTACCATTACACAAACCACACACAGGCGCAAAACTCGTCAAATTAATGACATAACTCGGGCGTTAATGGAAACGGACAGGTTTCCTATACCACAAACGCCCATCTCCCTCGGACGGCCTCGGATACCACCCAGAAATCTGCGACAATCTCGGCGTAATGCATGACCATGTTTATGCCTGTAGTAGTTAATAAGTCGGTGTTAATTTTACACTGAACGCTTGTTATGATGATAAATGGGGAGGCCGAGATGATCCACGTGGGACATCAACCGTTTATTTATCTGTTGAACGGAGTCCTGCCTCCTATGTCAGTGCAATAATGTTAGTTGCGTAGAACTGAAATACCATGACGGACGTTTAACCAAGAGCGAAGCGCACACCCTTGGCATTCTGACTTATGATACCCCGGACACAAATGTTCAAACGTGGGCTCCACATCGCAATCCACAGTCTCTTTATAAGTTTAGCCCACGAGGTTTCCTTTATAGGCTACTAAATAGCCTGTTGTTTGTTCTACTTTCCCCCAAAACATTTTTTCATGGAATTCTGTATGTTCAAGGGTTTATCATGGGCCTAAAATAAAATCGCACGTTTCTCATAACCAACTTTTAGGTTCATCTAAGTAATAAATAACAAGCCAAAGCCTACCAGTATTCATATATTCACAAACATAAAAGTAAGTGATAGCCCACACGGTAGGCATAATATATTCACTCCTTGAAACTTATCTAGACACAGACTATGCCATTTGTCAGTTTTGACTCGCTTTGAAGCGGCCATGGCATTGGCATGACTTCCACAATCATGGACTCAGACGCCCTCTAGCGTCAACAATCAATAAATCACAGATGCATGGTCAGTCCAGTCCAAGAGCTCCCACTTGTAATTGGCAGCATACTACAATATTCTACACCATAGACAATTTCCTGGTTTACTCCCCGTGGAAGACTTGTACCATGAAGACTTTGAACATTGGTAGGTCTTTATCCAAGTTAGAGTTCTTTGCTAGAAGAAATTTGAGATCTATCGAAATGCCAATGTTGATGCTCAACTCCTCTTTAGCCTACGTCTACTCCATCTACAGGAACAAATACATCGATTGAAATAGAATGTATAATCATGGGAGTAAGATTATTTCTAAACAAGGTTAAGCAGGCTAATGTAACAGAACAACGAACACGGCAACTTCAAATGGAGAATCGGAGAAAATGTTAATGAACATGTCTACAGGCCTACATGTTGCATCACCTGTTTCAACTACTATTTAAAAAATTAGGACCAGTTGGAAAACATCATGTTTGAAATAGGCTAGGCCTGCAGTTTACAATGTTTTGCCGAATATATGACAATTGAATTGATGCAGTGCGTCAGGATATAGGTCAATGGCATGTGTATTCCTGAAAAAAATGAGTAGTGAATTGAAATGTCAATTTATTGATATGGAGGGAAATCCTCATATAATCCGCAGTTTTATTTACGAAATTGTTCAGTTTTTCTTTTCTTTTTTTTCCCGCTAGACCTGAAAGGTCAGACCAATAGATAGTTAAGCTATGGTTTTTGACATGAAAACCATCTTCGATACTTATTTGACAAACGGATAAAACTCACATTCTCGGGAAACAAAACCTCCCCTCTATTTGTGTTGTGTTAGGCCTATGTTGTCGTTGTAGCTATAAAGACATCCGGTTTTGCTATGTGAAGCTCGACACACAAAAGGGCTGATCGTGCAGGTGCAACGTATTAGTCTGCTCTATTACATGATCGTGATTTATTTATCTAGGCTAATTTATATTTCCGTGTATATTATTATTATTAGACTATTATTATTATTATGCCTATTATTATTAATATTATTATTATGCTATTAATCACTTTTTTTTTAAATTGACAATCTGTCCTCAAAATAGGCTAAGCATGTCACCAGACAGTGGAACTGTGGATTGTCTCTCCCTGTCAAAGTAAATGAATTCCAACTGTTTGTCCTCTTATAGCCTGCATGGCGTTTATTACCTTCAGACAGATGAATGGGACAAACCTCAGAGAACATAGTGATAAATCATGTATTTTTAATGAATATCGATAGAAGAAACCCCAAGACATAGCCCGCTATCTAATTGGATTAAACTGTGTTTAGGGTGAGTGGAAGTCTCTTACCGGCGAATAGTGTAGTAATGACTCGGCGGGTGTTACACCGGTCTATTTTAATGATCTAACGGACTCCCAGAGAGTTTAACTCGGCGCTGTTCAAATGATTAACAGGGACGAACAATAGCATTCACTCTGACATGATTCTTAATATCCGTCCTATAGGCACAGCCGCCCGCCCACTGCCCGTGATATCTGTTTGGGTGATGTGCATGTACACGTTGTCTATAATAACAATGTATGTAGCACGCAAAAGGTCAGAGCGCAAAGAACGATAGGGTAGAGAACATTTGATATAGGAAAAATGTAAACTCCTATGAAGGAGAAACTTCATGTCAATCAAAAAGTGATATGACAGATAAATAAGTTATTGCAGGATTGTTTTACACCTATTTAAGGAGATTGGGTTGTTAGGACTCGGTCTAACTGTTGCATTAGCCTATGCAACAGTTCGTTTCAGAACCATGGACAGCGTACATTTTCCCCCCACTTAACAATTTCATCTGGCGCAACAAACAACAACATTTCGCCAAAACTATTCTGCTCTGCCTCTTGGCAACGCATAGGCCTATGTGCATATATCTTTAAAAAAAACAGGAAAACCTTTCAGATACAAAACGAATTGTTTGTAGGTTAATTAACCAAATGTACACCTACAGGCCTAGGTATAAATATATTTGCGGTCGACAGGCCTACATGTGGATGCATAGACACATTTTTCTTTTCACTGAATATGCCTTGACTGTGTGCTACTGAGACATTTCCGTTACGTTCACTTTCAGAATTTAATGTAAATTCTATAGTTTGCAAACGCCTAATAAAACATTGGTTATAGTTTACATTACAGGCTACAACTTGCGTGCACGTTGCACGCATGTGCCATGTGCTGCCCCATAGGCTGACACAGTCTTTGAAAATATGCAAGTCATACAATAATGCAGTCATGGTGTAGGTAGGCCTAAGGCAGTGTCCACTGCTACCACTGAGTGGGAGTATTGGAAAGGGTTTGTTATTGTCAATACCAGTGAAGATCAACACATTTGAAGGTGTATTCTGAGACTAGAGATTATTCCAACAGCTGAAGTATGTGAATCAATGACCTTTTCCTAAAGCAGCTATGCATCAATTATATTGTTATGAACGCTAACAACAGTTGATAGAGAATGATGCTGAACAAAGGCTGTAGTAGCATTGCAAATGCTTTCAAGTCGTGGGCATTGTGAAGGCCAACCCACATCAGCCCACCACTGATGTGCAGCACCTACCTTTGTTCAGGGTTATGGTTAGGATTCAGTGTTAAGAGAAGGGAAGGGAAGGGAAAGTTGTTCAATTGCTTAATATGTCGGCGCATAAAAAACACGGGCTGTGTTTACGGCTCCTTTGTACTGTGCAGCAGCCATTTGGCAGTAGATAAGTTAGTCGTTTTCAAAATCGTATATACCCGTGTATTGACATTCATTTGAGTCAATTCTCTCACCCTTTTCTTCCACACAGTCTTTTATTTGTAAATAATAAAAATGAACTCTTGAATATAAAACGTACACATCGGTAGAGCCACATCTGTTGTACAAACAAGAAATGTAGCAGTGAATACTTCTTTCCTAGATATGGTGTGTTGGGGGGGGGGGGGGGTACCCATGGACTGTAAACAATCAGTATCATGGATTAATACTGACAAAGGAAAGGGCAGTGGGCCGCACCGCAAGAGGTTCAACTGAAAGGTCAGCAAACAACATTTTCATTGGCTTTAAAGTTCAGTCCAAACCATGAGAAAGTAGGGCGTTAAAGTAGGGGGTTAAAGAAACAAAATGGAGTGTGTTGCAAATAGTCATGTTGGTGTTGGCTGCTATTTCGAGAAACTGAAAGGCCTGTTGGCTCCCTCTTGTGGTTGGGCACCGCTCAGCGTCTCTCGCAACACAGGGCATGGGGCTCTGATCTGTTTCCATAGGACCAGGAATGTTTGGATCGGTTTGTGTGTGTGTGTGTGTGTGTGTGTGTGTGTGTGTTTGTGTGTGTATGTGTGTGTGTAAATATTGTCAAACTTCTCCCCCTGACTCATATTTACAACGTGTGTGTGCGCATAGGTAATGCGTGTAGTCAGATACACTCATTTGATAATCATATATCTATATCTTTATAATTTCTGTCAAGTCATAATTTTACTTCATATACATTAAGCTCTGTTTTTTTATACACACATTCTCTACCTCTGTTTCTAGCCCCACTGTCATAGACTACTGTTAAAGCACCTAGATCCTCAGATAACTAGGGGGTTCCAGTTTGCTCAGTACTATGATACAGCAATGCTCTCCAAAGGGCTCAAAAGGAACACAAGAAAATAAAAAAGGCTTTTGGAGACTTCCTAATATGGAAATTCGTACCCAGAGTTGGAGGTGTGGCCTGGGCGGAGCTTATTCCCCCGGTGTCCGCCCTTGGATGGCGGATGGCTTTTCTGTTTGTATTCATATTCAGTACGAGCAAACTGTACAAGTACATGCAACATACAAGCTGGCCTAAAGTATGTGGAACTAACACACATTTAGTCTCTTTTTTTTTTAAAGTAATTTGTCTGGCTTTTGTTTTACAAAAAAAATGTGCATGCAGCTTGGGCCGGGGTCCCGAGTCATGCTGCGCCTGCCTCGCTCGCGGGGGCGGGACGAGAGGGGGGTGTGACAAGACCTCTGCAGGTCTGCAGACCACCGTCACTCGAAAACCAAATACACACACAGGGAGTCTGCACCACATGGTGCCTTTCTGAACTCTAGGCAAATAGAATAAAATATATCTAACCATAATTTGGCCTCTGTTTTTCTTTCTCTTTCATAATCAATCCTTGTCCAAAAAAATAATCAAGCTTTTGTGCTTGCTTTGATCTTCGGACAAGTGTTTTTTCCACCTGTGCAGACTCCCTTCCCTAACAGATTGTGCAACCATGCCAACCCTCACAGACACCTGTAGTGACGCCATGACGGCATCAATGCTGAAACACATTTCGATGGGCAACTGTCGGCAGGGCATCATCAATCTTTTCTCTTTGTCTCCTGCACGCTCTTTATGGCCTCACAATAACCTCTTCACTGATTGGCTTCACCAAGCCTGGGCTGACATCCCTTGTGCCACCGAACAGAATGGGCTGCATGAGTCCCTTCTATCTCAGGAGCACCTGCCATAACACACTCAACGGCGGGAGAGGAGGAATGGACAAAGAGGAGACAAAGAAAGGAGATGTCAGAGAGGAGGACGAATACAAGAGGTGAGACTCAGGAGTAAGGCCCCAGCAGCCCAGAGAAAGGTGGGAAAAGGGAAGGAGGCATGGGAAGTGATTGTCAGAATCCAGGTAAGCTCTGATTGGCTAGTTCTCTATCTCCTTTCCTTCCTTTCTCTCTCTCTCTATTTATCTCTTTTTCTCTCTGTCTGATTTGCTCTATTGCCCCAAGGGAAATTGGCCCTAGGTATGTAGTCATGCACTCTGGTCATTTGTGGTCCATTTGGGGTTGTGGTTGCGTTGCGGTCACTAAGAGCGCATATTAGCTGGTCCTGAGCTGTCCAGGGATGTCTGGGATGCCCGCCGTGTGAGCGAGGCTAATGTAGGGTCCACCAATGAGGAAGGGGGAAACAGTTTGTACCAGCCAATCACTGTGCTAGAGAGGTCCAGCTCCTCCAATAGGATCTGTGCAACTCCCATGAAGCATTTGTGGTCCAGTCGCCCGTAGTCGCCCCAGACTATTACCTGTGGACGGTGAGAGAGATATGTTAGGCCAAGGAAACACGCATGCACAAACACACACAGTACAACTCCATGGATTTATTACCTGGAGGATCTTCCCCTGTGGGCTCTCTTCAAACAGCAGGGCCTGCTGGTAGAGTGGCTCCAGGGTTTTACGTGCAATCTTGGTTTTCTTTTTGGCTTTACAGGCCCCGTTATCCAGCAGGTACACCTTGACATAGGGAGCTGCAGCGAGAGAGAGGTGGGGGGAGAAAGGAATGAGGGTATGGAGAACAAACACACTTATCTGTCTGTGTTTGGGTGGGTGGGTGGGTGGGTGCGGGCATTTGTGCTTTTGTGCTTTTTGTGTGTGGTACCTGGGAGTGATCTGGACCCTGGTTTGGGGTTAAGGCCACGTGCCCTGATCACCTCTACCTCCAGCTGGCCTTTTTTATCCATCATTCCAATTTGAACATCTCCTGTAAAACACACAATATATCTTATCCAGTTCTATGACTGTGTCATACCGCATGTAGTGTATTATGTCAGGTTACACAAGTCCTTTGTGTCACTCACCCATGGCAGGTGTGGCTAATGTTTGCCGGCCCACCAGTTGGGCGGGGCCAAGGCCATCCAGGAAATCACTAAACTGACTGTCAGCCCCCAGCCTCATCCCCGAGAAGATTAGACTGGAATACACACACACACACACACACACACACACACACACACACACACACACACACACACACACACACACACTGGGGTTAGACTACTGAATAATGTTAGACATGATAAGCATTGAGAATGACACTACCGCTACAGTCAAAGAGACTGAGAGAGGCTAGAGATACTGACTTCCCCTCAGAGCTGTAGCTGTTCATGCTGCCGTCGGTGGAGTCTCTGCTGGCCTGGCGGGGGTACTCTACAGCCATACCCACCTCTGTACTCCGCTGGATCTGGATTTTGTTCTTTTTCTTGCCCTTCTTCTTGGTATCCACCCCCACTGCTTCTTATTGCACACACACACAGCAAACACACAGCAAACACACAGCAAACACACAGCAAACACACAGTAAACACACAACCATTGCATGAACAATACCAACAGGTTGTCAGGTGGGTGCTGGATCCAGGACGTGTGTATGATCGTCTTGTTTTTGTGGTCTGTCCGTGTTACCTTTCTGGGAGGTGAGCTGTGAGGTGCTGCAGCTGCGTCTGGAGGGCAGGCCCACGATGGCCACCACCCGTTGGCTGAGGCTGGAGCGCCGCTTCTTGCCCCCGCCCAATGCTGTATCTGATTGGCTGCCGTCTGTGTGCTCAATGCCATAGATCTCACCGCTCACGCTGGTGCTCTTCAACATGCTCTGGCCTGACGCACGGACCGCCTTGCTACACATACAGACAGACAAATACATGTTGTAGACATTACTGCAACACACAGGAGGGTGTGTGTGTGTGTGTGTGTGTGGTTCTATTTACTTGAAGCGTCCCCGGGGTCTCTCTGACTGGATGGACATGTAGCTGGTACTACTGATGCGGGAGGCACTGCTGGTGCGAGAGATGGCTGACACGTCGCTGACATCACTGTCTGAAGACTTGCGGGATACATTCTCACAGCTGGTTCTCCTCTGGTCCTTATACAGCTAGAGAGAGAGAGAGAGAGGACGAGAAGATATATATACATGTTTTTAATGCCAATAAACTGAATTGTTTTGAATTGAGAGGGGGTGAGAGATGAGTGAGGGGTGAGAGAGGCAAGATTAAGATGGAGAGTGAGAGAGAGGGGGACAGAGAGAGATGGTGAGAGGGAAAGAGATATGGGACCCGAGAGAGAGAGAGGGACATAGAGAGATGGAGGGAGGGACAGAGATATGGGGAGCGAGAGAGAGAGGGACAGAGAGAGATGGTGAGAGGGACAGAGATATGGGGAATGAGAGAGGGACAGAGATATGGGGAGCGAGAGAGATGGTGAGAGGGACAGAGATATGGGGAATGAGAGAGGGACAGAGATATGGGGAATGAGAGAAGGACAGAGATATGGGGAATGAGAGAGGGACAGAGATATGGGGAGCGAGAGAGAGGGACAGAGAGCGATGGTGAGAGGGACAGAGATATGGGGAATGAGAGAGGGACAGAGAGAGATGGTGAGGGACAGAGATATAGGGAGCGAGAGAGAGGGACAGAGATATGGGCGGTGAGCGAGAGAGGGACAGAGAGAGATGGTGAGAGGGACAGAGATATGGGGAATGAGAGAGGGACAGATAGAGATGGTGAGGGACAGAGATATAGGGAGCGAGAGAGAGGGACAGAGATATGGGGGGCGAGAGAGAGAGGGACAGAGAGAGATGGTGAGAGGGACAGAGATATAGGGAGCGAGAGAGAGGGACAGAGATATGGGGGGCGAGAGAGAGAGGGACAGAGATATGGGGAATGAGAGAGGGACAGAGATATGGGGAGCGAGAGAGAGAGGGACAAAGATATGGGGGGTGAGAGAGAGAGGGACAGAGAGAGATGGTGAGAGGGACAGAGATATAGGGAGCGAGAGAGAGAGGGACAGAGATGGGGGCGAGAGAGAGAGGGACAGAGAGAGATGGTGAGAGGGACAGAGATATGGGGAATGAGAGAGGGACATAGATATGGGGAATGAGAGAGGGACAGAGATATGGGGAATGAGAGAAGGACAGAGATATGGGGAATGAGAGAAGGACAGAGATATGGGGAGCGAGAGAGAGGGACAGAGAGCGATGGTGAGAGGGACAGAGATATGGGGAATGAGAGAGGGACAGAGAGAGATGGTGAGGGACAGAGATATAGGGAGCGAGAGAGAGGGACAGAGATATGGGGGGCGAGAGAGAGAGGGACAGAGAGAGATAGTGAGAGGGACAGAGATATGGGGAATGAGAGAGGGACAGAGATATGGGGAGCGAGAGAGAGAGGGACAAAGATATGGGGGGTGAGAGAGAGAGGGACAGAGAGAGATGGTGAGAGGGACAGAGATATAGGGAGCGAGAGAGAGAGGGACAGAGATGGGGGCGAGAGAGAGAGGGACAGAGAGATATGGTGAGAGGGACAGAGATATGGGGAACTAGAGAGGGACAGAGATATGGGGAGCGAGAGAGAGAGGGACAGAGAGAGATGGTGAGAGACAGAGATATAGGGAGCGAGAGAGAGGGACAGAGATATGGGGGGCGAGAGAGAGGGACAGAGAGAGATGGTGAGAGGGACAGACATATGGGGAATGAGAGAGGGACAGAGAGAAATGGAGGGAGGGATAGAGATATAGGGAGCGAGAGAGAGAGGGACAGAGATATGGGGGGTGAGCGAGAGAGGGACAGAGAGAGATGGTGAGAGGGACAGACATATGGGGAATGAGAGAGGGACAGAGAGAGAAGGTGAGGGACAGAGATATAGGGAGCGAGAGAGAGGATTTTGAAAAACTCCCATATCTACTGGGTGAAATTCCACAGTGTGCCATCACAGCAGCAAGATTTGTGACCTGTTGCCACGAGAAAAGGGCAACCAGTGAAGAACAAACACCATTGTAAATACAACCCATATTTATGCTTATTTATTTTATCTTGTGTTCTTTAACTATTTGTACATTGTATATATATATATATATATAATATGACATTTGTAATGTCTTTACTGTTTTGAAACTTCTGTATGTGTAATGTTTACTGTTCATTTTTGTTGTTTTTCACCTTATATATTCACTTTGTATGTTGTCTACCTCACTTGCTTTGGCAATGTTAACACATGTTTCCCATGCCAATAAAGCCCTTGAATTGAATTGAATTGAAATTGAGAGGGATAGAGATATGGGGGGAGAGAGAGAGAGGGACAGAGAGAGATAGTGAGAGGGACAGAGATATGGGGAATGAGAGAGGGACAGAGATATGGGGAGCGAGAGAGAGAGGGACAGAGATATGGGGGGTGAGAGAGAGAGGGACAGAGAGAGATGGTGAGAGGGACAGAGATATAGGGAGCGAGAGAGAGGGACAGAGATATGGGGGGCGAGAGAGAGAGGGACAGAGAGAGATGGTGAGAGGGACAGAGATATGGGGAATGAGAGAGGGACAGAGATATGGGTAGCGAGAGAGAGAGGGACAGAGATATGGGGGGCGAGAGAGAGAGGGACAGAGAGAGATGGTGAGAGGGACAGAGATATGGGGAATGAGAGAGGGACAGAGAGAAATGGAGAGGGACAGAGATATAGAGAGCGAGAGAGAGGGACATAGAGAGATGGAAGGAGGGATAGAGATATAGGGAGCGAGAGAGAGAGGGACAGAGAGAGATGGAGAGGGACAGAGATATGGGGCGCAAGAGAGAGAGAGAGAGGAACAGGAAGAGATGGAGAGGGAGAAAGACAGGGGCTTGACCTCTCGTGACAGGTGACTGACCTCGCGTTTGCTCTTAAGCGCCCTCTCCAGGTCCCTGCCGGAAGTGGAGGGAGCAGCAGAACTGTAGGAATCCCTCTTCTGCACCTTCATCTGGAGCTGACGAACACGTTCCTCCGCTGCTAGAGCTACACACACACACACACACACACACACACACACACACACACACACACACACACACACACACACACACACACACACACACACACACACACACACACACAGGAATGAGTCAAAGTAAGCACACACACATATCACGCACTCAGGTTTACAGAAAAAAATCAAGTCAAGAAGCCACACACCTTGTTCTACGGGACTGCTACTCTTGTCGGGGACCTGTGGGAGGTGTCTGACCCTGCGAGCTGCTGACGAGGACGTCACTGAGGAGGACAGAGACGCACCACCTTGGAGGGGGCCCCTGAGAGAAAGAGAGAGATGAAAGAGAGAGGGTGAAAGAATGAGAGAGAGAGATACAACAAGGGGATGTATCGCTTCATGGAAATCTTGCAGCACAAACTATTCCCTTCACTGCTGGACACAGAGTTTGTACACAGACAGTGAGCTCCAAAAGTATTGGGACAGTGACAAAAAAAAAGAAATTCAGCTCTGTACTCCAGTACTTTGTATTTTAAATGATACAATGACTATGAGGTTAAAGTGCACTGTCAGCTTTAATTTGAGGGTATTTTAATCCATATCGGGTGAACCGTTAAGAAATTACAGCACTTCTTTTGACATTGAGGGACAGAGATATTGGGAAAAAAAGTATTGGGAAAAAGTATTGGGAAAAATGTACTTATGTGTATTAAAGTAGTAAAAAGTTATATATTTGGTCTCATATTCATAGCATGGAATGACTAGATCAAGTTTGTGACTCCTTGGTTGTGGATAATCCTGAATGAATTATGGATAATGAGGCACACAAATGTCATACCCCCGAGACATGACAACCTCTCACCAATAATAACAGGGGAGTTTATCATTTCTTGGGGATATGATATTTGTGTGTATGTAACACTCTCACTCATTATTCACAAAATTATCATCCTTCCAGAAGATATAATCCTGACACATCTAGCGTTCCACCCAAGCCGGCTTGTCGTTCGTTCTAACAATTCGGTTGCCAGAGACGCGACCCTGTCGTTCAGTCTTTTTGTTTTGTATTTATGGACGTGGCCCGATCTAAATGTTCTACTGCCCTACTGACTGGCAGTTGTTATCCCTTGCTAGCTAGCTAGCCAACGACAGCTAACTTAAAGTCACGACGAACAGCAAGAACAACAAAGCAGCTGCATTTCCGTTTGTCTAAGATGTTCTCTAGTGACATTAATTTGGAGACACCCATTACAATGAGTTAATGAGGTGTGATTTCGCCTGACATTGAAAATGTGCTCTCTCGTCCGGACACTGTTGTTCAAAGGACCTAACCAAGACCACAGCTAACACAATCACTTCAACTGAAGCTGGAGAGACTGCCAAATAGCTGCACGTAGTTTTCAAGTGATATTTCTTTGTATATATCCATAAACATGATTCTCATTCACGATTTCGACTGGCAGAGAAACGTTGCCTGCCTGTCTGTCTCGTCTCGACTCGTTCATTACTATGGGACAGCTGGAGATCGAATTTGAATATTGAAACAATGTTGTAAATAGTCGGAGAGACAAGCAGCAATGGTTGTACAAATCTCCGCTGTTGAAAACGAAATGTTAGTCTAAAAGAAATGTGAGATAATGTCAAGATACTTTTATAAATAGCCTGGCTGGGCAGATGAGACAGTGGATTGTCCAGTCAGATGGAACAGAGTAAATAGGCATTTTAACAACATAGATTTAGCCGGTGGTAACTTGTGGAATAGACACAAATCAGCATTCAGGATTAGACCCACCCGTTGTATAAACACACACCACACATACACTTACACACACAACCCACCACACATTGGCACAGCGCTGGAGTACAACGTCAAATAAATAGTGTGTCTGCATTAAAGGCAGTGGGATCACAGAGGAGGAAGTTAACAGCTCTCTCTCTCTCTCTCTCTCTCTCTCTCTCTCTCACTCTCTCTCAATCTCTCTCTCTCTCTCTCTCTCTCTTTCTCACTCTCTCAGACCACTCCTCCAGGGGGTCAGATATGAGGGGTCAGAGGTCAGCACCTGTTTGTTGGGGTGAGCCCAGGAACCCCGGAGGTTCCCCTTACCGAGTGGCCGCAGGGGAGGGGACCGTCCTCGGGATGGCCTCAAGATGGAGGTGGGCTTATTCTTGGGGCCCCCACACACACACCATACACACTGTGTGCACACCGTCGCACAGCGCAAAGCAGCATGCAAAAAGGAAATAAAATAACAGAATAGAGACAAAAAGAAAAGCAAAGGGAAGGTAAGGATGGAAAACATGAAAAAAATATTGTCAAACACATCAGTGAATCCTGGCCCATGCTCTCATGCTAACGTCAGCATCACCATGCTAACCATGAGTTCAAATCAAATCAAATGTTATTGGTCACACACACATCTTCAGCAGATGTTATTGCAGGTGCAGCGAAGTGCTTGTGTTCCTAGCTTCAACAGAACAGTAGTATCTAGCATTGCAGTTGTATCTACAAACGGTTCACAACGATACACACAAATCTAAAAGTAAAATAATGGAAATAAGGAATATTTCAATATTAGATTGAGTAATGTCGGAGTGGCTTTGACTAAAATATAGTAGAATAGAGTACAGTATATATATATATATATGCACTGTTGCGCCTTCTTCACCACACTGTCTGTGTGGGTGGACCATTTCAGATCGTCAGTGATGTGTACGCCAATGAATTTCAAGCTTTCCACCTTCTCCACTGCGGACCCGTCGATGTGGATAGGGAAGTGCTCCCTCTGGTGTTTCCTGAAGTCCACGATCAGCTCCTTGTTTTTGTTGACGTTGAGTTAGAGGTTAATTTTCTGCCAGGTTATTCTCCCAGGGCCCTCACCTCCCTGTAGGCTGTCTCGTCATTTTTGGTAATCAGGCCTACTACTGTTGTGTCGTCTGCAAACTTGATGATTGAGTTGGAGGCGTGCGTGGCCACGCAGTCATGGGTGAATAGGGAGTACAAGAGGGTACTAAGCACACACACTTGTGGGGCCGCTGGGTTGAGGATCAGCGAAGTGGAGGGGTTGTTTCCTACCTTCACCACCTGGGGGCTGCCCGTCAGGAAGTCCTGGACCAGTGGCACAAGGCGGGGTTCAGACCCAGGGCACCGAGCTTACTGATGAGCTTAGAGGTACTATGTTGTTGAATGCTGAGCTATAGTCAATGAATACCATTCTTACATAGGTATTCCTTGTCCAGATGGGATAGGGCAGCGTGCAGTGCGATGGCGATTGCATCATCTTTGCACCTATTAGGGCGGTAGGCAAATTGAAGCGGGTCTGGGGTGTCAGCTAAGGTAGAGGTGATATGATCCTTAACTAGCCTTTCAAAGCACTTCATGAGTGCTACAGGGCGATAGTCATTTAGTTCAGTTACCTTTGTTTCAGTACAGGGTACAGGAACAATGGTGGACATCTTGAAGCAGACTGGGATAGGGAGAGATTGAATATGTCCGAAAACACTCCTGCTAGCTGGTCTGCGCATCCTCTGAGGACGCGGCTATGGATGCCGTCTGGGCCGGAAACCTTGGGAGGATTAACACGCTTAAATGTCTTACTCGCGTCGGCCACAGAGATGGAGAGCTCACAGTCCTTGGTAGCGGGCCGTGTCGGTGGCATTGTGTTATCCTCAAAGTGGGCAAAGTACGTGTTTAGCTTGTCCGGAAGCAAGATATCGGGGTCCGCGACGTGGCTGATTTTCCCGTTGTAGTCTGTGATTGTCAGCAGACCCTGCCACATAAGTCTTGTGTCTGAGCTGTTGAATTGGGGTTGGAACTGGTTCAGGGAAGTGAACCAAAAACCGTAAAATAATGACATTTTTCAAGGAACCGAACCAGACCCGAGAACGAAGGCGATCTATACTGTTCCAGAACAGAACCATTATTGAAAAGCATGGGAACCGGTTAACAATCCCCCACACAAAAAAAATGCAACAAAGCGCCTATGCAAATTAGAGAACAATAACATTGACTTTTTCAATGCTAGTTAAGAATACTATAGTTTCACATTGGAGTCATTAACAACAAAAAGATAAGCCGTGTTTTTGTTTTAACAACTGGTGCCGCTCTGCAAAAAAAAAAGCTTGTTGTCTAGCGAGATTATTAGGTAGCTCTGGTCTCGCTCTCGAAAACTCTAGGCACCATTCAGTGTAATGTAATGTAAAACGGAGAGTCATGATCAAGGGCTCTGGTCCAACACTAGTTAAGTCAATCCGTTGAAGTTGAAAGACATTTAAAGTTCCTTCACATAAGCCACTCCTCCGTAGGTATACATCTGTGGGCCTAATTCAGATAATGCATGTTATAAAAACAAGATGCCCGGCATTATCCTCACCAGCAAAAACAATGTTACACCCAACACTACACTTGTCTGTCCAATGCATGTACATAGTTTGCCTGCTCCATAGCAAGCTGCTCTACGCATTGGTGAAGTAATTTAATGCCGAGCTAAATTTAAAAATATATATATACGTATATTTAAGAGGTTTAAAAAGGAACAGAAAGAACAAAATAAACTGTAACTTATTTAGGTTCAAACCGGTTCAGAGTTTCTGTTCTGGATGAAATGATTAGGAAAATAAATTGGTTTCAACCCTTGATGCTAACCACTGCAGTACAGTACAGTACCACTGCAGTACAGTACCACTGCAGTACAGTACCACTGCAGTACAGTACCACTGCAGTACAGTACAGTACCACTGCAGTACAGTACAGTACCACTGCAGTACAGTACCACTGCAGTACAGTACAGTACCACTGCAGTACAGTACCACTGCAGTACAGTACCACTGCAGTACAGTACAGGCACAGATGACAACCTCTTAAAAGCAATAGATAATTACCAAATCAAAGTTGAAATAGTGGTACAGTGGATGAACTGGTGAACAGAAAAGAGGTAGACCCCCACTCTAGGATCAGTTGACCCGCAAACCTAAATTGTTATGGGGGAAAACTGATCTTAGATGTCTATGGGGAACTTCATCCTACTCTGGGAACTCATGAGATGGGACAGTCTATGATGGCAGGATGAAACCCACAATGAGATTCACATGCTCAACTCAAGCTTTCACTTTAATCCTGTACTGGTGTGAATGGGAGATTTTTTTGGAAAGTTTACGGATTGGGCCGGAAGTGATGATGTTGAAACACAAAAATCTGGGTATATGTTATGGTTGGCCACCTTACCTGTCTCTGCCAGGGAGCTTCTTTCCTAGAGTGTGACAGGTTGATGAGTCCAGGGTCCGAGTTTGCCTGGGAAATTGGGGGATGAGTGGAAAACAGAAAGAATCGGATGGAGGGATGAATAAATGAATGGAGTATGGGAGAGGGGTAAACAGCTGGGGTAAGTGAGAGAAGTCTGATTCTCTATTCGTAATGAATCGGACAGCCTTATGCTCTACAGAAGCCAGCTGAGATATGGATTTGATGTAGCTGCCTCTGTGTTGTCAATACACAACAATGGAACATGGAACAAAGATCATGAAGAAGCATCACACTCTCATGCATTCTTTGAACAAGTACTGTGTGTGTGTGTGTGTGTGTGTGTGTGTGTGTGTGTGTGTGTGTGTACCTCTTCTTTGCACTGAGGTGGTTTACTGTCTCTTGTCTAGGAACTAGACGCTCCATCATCCATCTGCTTCATACACACCACAAACATGAAGGTGATGGGATGACATGACGGGAAACACAGACACACGTACACAGACAGACACAAACACACCACTTGTGACTTACATAGATTTAAACTCAACTTTGAATCCTGAATGATGTGTCTTTTGTTATGAATATGAAAGACAAACAGTGATAATGAGGAAAGCTCAGTTGGCATGCAATAAACAGACAAAAGCTTCTGAAATCACTCAATTCATAGACTACAACTCCACAAGCGAAAAGCAAAACAGCACAGCCATTCTTCATGAGAAGATAGAGGCTGCAAGGATTTTAGAACACAACGTTTACACGGGAGAATGCTAGAACACAAACTAGATTGTAGAACACAACCTATAGACTGTTACATTCTAGAATCCAAACTACAAGCCACAGTGATTCTAAAGAACAAATTAGAGCCACCAGAATCTACGCCCAAAGACCCTAAAAATAGTCCCATTGAACAAAATTATTGATTGGGATACGTTTAGGGTTAGAGGTTAGCTAGCTATTACACTGTGTGTTGGGGTTTAGTACAGGTGTTGGGGTTAAGGTTGGGGTCAGCTGCTAACAGGGGTGATGGGGCCGGATGGGAAGGGGGTACCTGTCGTCTTCTGGGGAGGCGTGTTGGATTAGAATCCTGGGGCTGGCGGGGCGTCTGCGGGGCAGAGACTGGGAGCAGCTGAGACCCGCAGCACCCCGGTGGACACACAGAGAAACACATGATCACCTGCACTCTTATAGGGGCTTTATCGTGTTCATGGGTCTATCATATGTCCGAGTCCCAGCTTAAGGCTGTTATCACAAAAAAGGGACCCTCCCTTTATGTCCTCTCATAAAGTAGCTATGTACAAACACTCACTCCATGAGACCCCCCCTCCCCCACCACCACACACACATACACAGATACACACGCACGCGCACACACACACACACACACACACACACACACACACACACACACACACACACACACTAAAAGAGTGTAGGAGGTGGGGTGCAGAGTACAAGTCAGTGGGCTGGTACCTTTTGGGCTCTGGTGAAGGAACACTATGGTTCCTTTCTGGGTTCAGACAGTTGGTGCTAGCGCTCCTAGTCTTAACCCTGTCAAGAGAAGGCTGTAGATCACTAGCCCAATAACATGCCATCCAATGCAGGAGAGGAGAAAACAGGACAGGAGGAGATGCAGAAAAAAGAAGAGAAAAATGGAAAAGAAAGAAATGTTAGATACCCAAATCATAAAGGACATGCTAGTCTGAACCTGGTTTCGAGTGATTAGGTGATTGACTACAGTCACGGCAATGCAAGATGTTGTCAGATAGTAAGGTAGTCAGGTTGTCTCTGAGACCTGTTCTCCGGTTCTCAGAAGAGTCATTGACCATGGTATGAGGCTAAAGGTCTGTCTGTCTGTCTGTCTGTCTGTCTGTCTGTCTGTCTGTCTGTCTGTCTGTCTGTCTGTCTGTCTGTCTGTCTGTCTGTCTGTCTGTCTGTCTGTCTGTCTGTCTGTCTGTCTGTCTGTCTGTCTGTCTGTCTGTCTGTCTGTCAGTCTCTCTGTGTGTGTGTGTGTGTGTGTGTGTGTGTGTGTGTGTGTGTGTGTGTGTGTGTGTGTGTGTGTGTGTGTGTGTGTGTCTGCGTGTGTGTGTCATACCTAATGGTGATCTTGTCTGTAAACCTGAGAACTCGTTGTGTGAAAGAGCGGCACGTTGCCGTGACAACACTGGAGTGCACCATTGAGCTAGTCTTTAGACATGCAGGCAGCGTGGAACTTCACACAAGACAATTAAAAAAAAATCGAAACAAAAGCATGTTATTAAAACACAACAAAAATCAACTTAACATCAAACAAACAAAGGCCAAGAGCGGGTAAGGATGTGTCTGGTAGCCTACAACTGTGGACAATACTCCCATGGGCAAGATTGCAACAACTGTTCATGAAGTGCATATTGGACTACCTTCAGTACCGGCTCCAAGTGAATTGATAGAATTCATTCAAGGATATCAGTAAGATTAAGATCAGTAAGACCAGGATACAGTATCTGTACTGCAACATTGGTATGAAGTCACTCAAGTGATATTACCTCCTTAATATCAAACTACAAAAGTATAACGTACCACAACAACACTAACTTACAAGATAATTGTGTGTGTACATGGGGGGGGGGGAGACGGGGTACAAAGTTTGGAGGGGAACGACTTTCCAACACAGCCTTGCTCTCTTCTTCCACATACCTGTAAATGTCCTTGTGGATGCTGTTGACTAAGAGAGGCATCTTAGCGGGGAGAGTGTTACTGTGTCTAGAAGCAGTGGTGGAAAAGTACCCAATCGTCATACTTGAGTAAACGTAAAGATACCTTAATAGAAAATGACTCAAGTAAAAGTTGAAAGTCACCCAGTAAAATTCTACTTGAGCAAAAGTCTAAAAGAATTTGGTTTTAAATATATTTATGTATCAAAATGTAATTGCTCATATACACTTAAGTATTAAAAGTAAAAGTATAAATCCTTTCAAATTCCTTATATTAAGCAAATCATTTTAATTTCGGGTTAGCCAGGGGAACATCCCAACACAAACAAAGAATTTGGGTTTCGTTGGTCCATGAATCCGCCAGATTAGAGGCAGCAGGGATGACCAGGGATGTTCTCTTGATTAGTGCATGAATTGGACCATTTTCCTGTCCTGCTAAGCATTCAAAATGAGTACTTGTGGGTGTCAGGGAAAATGTAAGGAGTAAAAAGTACATTATTTTCTATAGAAATGTAGTGAAGTAAAAGTAAAATTTGTCAAAAATATAAATAGTGAAGTACAGATACCCAAAACATTGACTTAAGTAGTACATTAAAGTATTTTTAATGAAGTACTTTACACCACTGTCTAGAAGACCTCCTGAGGTGTGATGTGTGTGTGCATGCAGGAGATGGAGATAGAAAAAGGGGAAGGAGGAAAATGGATTAACAGAATGGAAATACAATTCCCAAACTACTGCTAAAGAAAGACAGGAGAGCAGCATGCCAGCCATGTGGAAGCATGTATACCAGCCTTTGCCAGTCTCTTCCAGCCATGTACCAGCCAGGCTTTGCCAGTCTCTTCCAGCCATGTACCAGCCAGGCTTTGCCAGTCTCTTCCAGCCATGTACCAGCCAGGCTTTGCCAGTCTCTTCCAGCCATGTACCAGCCAGGCTTTGCCACTTACCTCTATGGGTGGGCTCACTGGGACAGTATTGCACCTTTGTCCAATATAATGGATCTGGTAATGCACTGAACTAGTGTCAAAAAGTGCCCTCTAGTGCTCGAGGCACATTATTACAGCCATGAACGGATCACTGTAGCTACATGACGCTAACTCTGAATAACTAGCTGCCCCTCAGGCATTGGCCAGGGTCAGCAGAGGCTATGTGCGGTCAGCGGTGGACAGTCCCAGTGTTGACGTCTGAACGGGTGTGTGTTGTGTCACTGTCACATGGGATAGGATGGACACACTGAAATCGCATGTCAATTGCTCTCTCACACACATTATGACAGAATAAGAAGCATTTAGATCAAGGGTGAAGTCATGTAGGAAATCTCCACACATCTATATGCAGCTCCAAAATCAATGGAAAAAGACAAGGACCACTTAAGATGAAGCGTCATAAGGACGCTGAGAATGAGGATTATGATCATACCTAGTACAAATAATAACACATGTCCTGACTCCTGTTTACCTTTTAGTGTGTAGGCACTCTGCACTTTTGCCCCGCATTGATTGGTGGATCAAGATGACCTCACTGTGGTTACCATGGGGATGGATGACACATGAGGAAATAAACAACGGAAGCCAAACCGGAGGACAGAGAAAGAACATAGATACAAAGCTGAGCCAGCGGAGAACAATGGGACAGGTAGAAGTTGCCCCTAACCACAGATCTAGATTCAGATGATTCTATCCCATATTCTAACCCTAACCATTACAGGGGATGAACGAATCTGACCCGGTATCAGTGGTTAAGGGCAACTTCTACCTACTCCGACAGGTACACATACGACAGCAAGAGATGCTACGACGCCTTATAACACTTACTAAACTTTTGTCTCATGGCTATATATTGTTCTGAGAGTCTGAATCAGCAAACAACTGAGAACAACATACACGTGAGCAGCCATATCCAAACATAATCCTGACTATTCGTTGTGCTGAATCACAGAAAGGAAGAGAGCAGAAGACAAAGGAAGAAATACAAAAAAAATCCAGGGCCACCCGATTGTACACACACAGACACACACAGACACACAGACACACAGACACACACACACACCTGTCATCTACATAGTCCTGCTCCTGGTAGTGTCCTCCGGCAGAGTCGTAGTAGCGGGTGGGAGAACTAGACCTCCTACTATGGTGGATCTCATCATCCAAACTCCTGACACAGATGAGGGTTAAGTAAGATATGGAGATGAGGAAGAGGGAGAGAGTGCAAAAGAGAGAAGAGGTGGGGGGGGGGGAGAAATAGAGAAAAAGCCTTTTAGCTGTGGTAACAGTGTATGTGTTGGCTGTGTTACCAGTGACAGTAAGAGCAATATTGGCAGCATTACTTATTCTGGGTCACAAAGGCCGAAACACAAACTTGTCCCTGAAGTTCTCTCCTCAACCCGCTCTCTTCATCAACACCCCATCTCTCCCTGTCCTTTCCACTCCCCTCACCTCTGGGTGGGAACGTTGGTGGGTCGTGATCGGACCCTGCCTTGTTCCTCTCTGTGAGGGGAGACAGATCGAGAGCGATGCTGGGGTGTCCTCTGCTGCTCCGGCACCTCCAGAGTGGTGGCGTGGGGAACCCTCTGCTGCCTCTCCCTCTCCCGCGAGCCTCTTTCGGCTGCTACACCACACACACACAGCCACAAGGGGAGAGAAGCATTGTTTATAAAAGCAAAACATACATACTGTACTGTCCCAAGCTGGCACAATTTTAGCCCTCAGCTCTAATATGACAATACTGATACAAACTACTCATTCCAGTTGAACCCAAGGATACACAGTGTTCCTGCTTTACCAAACAACCTCCTCCTGTGAGCTTATAATGTTCAGCTTGCATAAGGAAGTAATGACCTGCCTGATCCCGAAACAGTGAAAATCTCGCTGCAATCACACTGCAAATAACTAAGGACGATGTGAGTGTTTTTTTGTCATCTTTAAAGGAGAGGAATGCTTCATTAAAGCTGAGAGTGGGTCCCTTTAATCTCCAATTTGCTTTTCTACCAAGAAAAATAATGAGAGGTTAGTGGCGGTATCAATTTCTTTCTATCTTCCTCTCGCTCGCTCTCTTTTTTTTTCTCTCTGTCTTTCACACACACACATATGCCCACACGCACACACCCACAACCGCAGACAAATACGGCAGTGAAGTTTCCTGAGTGTTCTGACAACAACAGAATAACGTTTTAGTGGTAGAATGTCGATGGAATGTCTCTCTTAGTAAGAAGACAGCATTCCCATGCCTCCACCCACCTTTAGATACAACTGGAAGATGGAACTGCAGCGGATAGCTTTGACCTCCTGACCAACTCTGCTATTTTGTGTTGTTTTTAAAAAAAAATTTTATATGAAGTTAACTTTTTAGGTTCATAATATTTCTGCCATCATTTCCTATGACCGAAAACAGCTTCTGGATATCAGAACAGTGACCAGGCCCTAATCCCCGGGACTCGAAAGAGGAAGAAACAAAATGGGCGAGCTCCCTGACAAGACTAAGACAGAGGTTAAATAAACCGCCTCCACCCTCTGTTCTATTGGCAAACGTACAATCACTGGAGAACAATCACTGGAGATCTTATCAACAGGACCTGAAGAACTGTAATATCCTATGTTTCTTGGTGTCGTGGCTGAACAAGGACAATATTCATCTATCGTTTTTTTTCCAATGCATCGTCAAGGCAGCTGGTGGAGGATCTCCTCCTGGTGGAGGATCAGCTGGTGGAGGATCTCCTCCTGGTGGAGGATCAGCTGGTGGAGGATCTCCTCCTGGTGGAGGATCAGCTGGTGGAGGATCTCCTCCTGGTGGAGGATCAGCTGGTGGAGGATCTCTAATGTTGAGGAAGTCTCAAGGTTTTGCTTGCCTTACTTAGAATACCTAATGATATGCTGCAGACCATATTACAGTATTTACCAAGAGAATTTTCATCTATATTCTTTTGTAACTGTCTATGTACCATCACAAACCGATGCTGGCACTAAGACCACACTCAACAAGCTGTATAGGGCCGTAGGCAAACTAGAGAATGCACATCCAGAGGAGGCGCTCCTAGTGGCCAGTGTTTTTAATGAATGCAGGGAAACTGAAATCCGTTTTACCAAATTTTTACAAGCTACAAGCATGTCATCTGTGCGACTAGAGGTGAGGAAAACTCTAGATCACCTTTACTCCACACACAGAAAGACATACAAAGCTCTCCCACACACTCCATTTGGCAAATCTGACCATAACTCTATCCTCCTGATTCCTGCTTACAAGCAAAAACTCAAACAGGAAGTACCCTTTATACACTCAATAAGGAATTGGTCCGATGAAGAGGATGCTAAGCTACACAACTATCCTTTTGATAGCACAGACTGGAATATTTTTTTTATTTAACATTTATTTAACTAGGAAAGTTAGTCAAGAACAAATTCTTATTTACAATGACGGCCTACCCCTGCCAGACCCGGGCCAATTGTGCGCCGCCCTATGGGACTCACAATCACAGCCAGATGTGATGCAGCCTGGATTCAAAACAGGGACTGCAGTGATGCCTCTTGCACTGAGATGCAGTGCCTTAGACCGCTGCGACACTCGGGAGTCCGAATATGTTCCTGGATTCATCCAATAACATTAAGGAGTTTACCACATCAGTCACCGGCTTCATTAATAAGTGCATCAATGTTGTTGTCCCCACAGTGACCTTACGTACATATCCCAACCTGAAGTCATGGATTTCAGGCAACATCCGCACTGAGCTAAAGGCTAGAGCTGCCGATTTCAAGGTGCGGGACACTAATCCGGACGCTTATAAGAAATACCGCTATGACCTCTGATGAGCCATCAAACAGTCAGAACTTTGGTCAATGCAGGGTTTGCCAACTATCACAGATAATAAATGGAAACCAAGCGGCGAGGTGCCCAGTGACGTGATCATACCAGATGAATTCCTTCTATGCTGGCTTCAAAGCAAGCAAAACTGAACGATGCATGAGAGCACCAGCTGTTCCGGATGACTGTGTGATCTCGCTTTCCATAGCCAAAGTGAGTAAGACATTTAAACAGGTTAACATTCAAAAGGTTGCAGGGCCAGACGGATTACTAGGATTCGTACTCAGAGCATGCGCTGACTAGCTGGCAAGTGTCTTCACTGAGTGTCTTCAACCTCTCCCTGACCCAGTCCGTAATACCTACATGTTTCAAGCCGACCACCATAGTCCCTGTGTCCAAGAATGCCAAAGTAACCTGTCTACATGACTATAGCGCTGTGGCACTCACATTTTTTGCCATGAAGTGCTTTGAAAGACTGGTCATGGTTCAAATCAACACCATCATCCCATACACCCTTGATTGACCCACTCCAATTCGCATACCGCCCCAACAAGTCCACAGATGATGTAATCTCTATTTCACACCACCCTCTCCCACCAGGAAAAGAGGAACACCTACGTGAAAATCTGTTCATTGACTACAGCTCAGCATTCAACACCATAGTGCCATCCAAGCTCATCACTAAGCTCAGGACCCTGGGACACGAGACAGCAGTGTGGCAGTGTGGTGCCAGGACAGCAACCTCTCCCTCATCGTCAGCAAGAGAAAGCAGCTGATCGTGGACTACAGGATATGGTGGGTTGAGCAAGGCCCCATCCACATCGACGAGGATGTAGTGGAGCAGGGTTGAGAGCTTCACGTTCCTCGGTGTCCACATCACTAAGGAATCACCATGGACCATCCGCACATACCAACACAGTCATGAAGAAGGCACGACAATGTCTCTTCCCCCTCAGGAGGCTGAAAATATTTGTCATTGGCCCACAGATCCTCAAAACACTCTACAGCTGCACCATTGAGAGCATCTTGACTGGCTGCATCACCGCTTGGCAACTGCCTGGCATCTGACCACAAGGCGTTACAGAGGATAGTGTGTACTCCCCAGGACATCACTGGGGTCAAGTCTGAACCAAGTCTGGAACCAACAGCACCCTGAACAGCTTCTACCCCCAAGCCATAAGATTTCCAAATAGTTAGTTAAATAGTTCACCAATAGCTACCCGGAAAATCTGCATTGAGCTTTTTTGCACTAACTCTTTTGACTCATCTACTGTTTATTATCTATCATGTTGCCTAGTCACTTTATCCCTACCAATATGTTTCATATCTACCTCAATTACCTCGTACCCCTGCATATCAGCTCGGTACTGGTACCCTGTTTATACAGCCAAGTTACCATTATTCCTTGTGTTATTGTTATCACTTCCGGCGCGTGTTATCACTTCCGGCGCCGACAGAGATGGCCGCCTCGCTTCGCGTTCCTAGGAAACTATGCAGTTTTTTGTTTTTTTCATGTGTTATTTCTTACATTGGTACCCCAGGTCATCTTAGGTTTCATTACATACAGTCGGGAAGAACTACTGAATATAAGAGCAACATCAACTCACCATCAGTACGACCAGGAATATGACTTTCCCGAAGCGGATCCTGTGTTCTGCCTTTCACCCAGGACAACGGAATGGATCCCAGCCTGCGACCCAAAACAAAGACGTCGTAAAAGAGGGAAACGAAGCGGTCTTCTGGTCAGACTCCGGAGACGGGCACATCGCGCACCACTCCCTAGCATACTTTTCGCCAATGTCCAGTCTCTTGACAAAAAGGTTGATGAAATCCGAGCAAGGGTAGCATTCCAGAGGGACATCAGAGACTGTAACGTTCTTTGCTTCACGGAAACATGGCTCACTCGAGAGACGCTAACGGAATCGGTGCAGCCAGCTGGTTTCTTCACACATCGCGCAGGCAGAAACAAACATCTTTCTGATAAGAAGAGGGGCGGGGGCGAATGCCTTATGGTTAACGAGACGTGGTGTGGTCACAACAGCATACAGGAACTCAAGTCCTTCTGTTCAACTGATTTAGAATTCCTCACAATCAAATGTCGACCGCATTATCTACCAAGGGAATTCTTTTCGATTATAATCACAGCCGTATATATTCCCCCCCAAGCAGACACATCGATGGCTCTGAACTAACTTTATTTGACTCTTTGCAAACTGGAAACCACATATCCTGAGGCTGCATTCATGGTAAAACCTTGGATCATTGCTATTCTAACTTCTGTGACGCATATAAGGCCATCCCCCGCCCTCCTTTCGGAAAAGCTGAACACGACTCCATTTTGTTGCTCCCTGCCTACAGACAGAAGCTAAAACAAGAAGCTCCCGCGCTCAGGTCTGTTCAACGCTGGTCCGACCAATCTGATTCCACGCTCCAAGACTGCTTCCATCACGTGGACTGGGATATGTTCCGCACTGCGTCCAACAACAACATTGAGGAATACGCTGATTCGGTGAGCGAGTTCATTAGAATGTGCATTGAATATGTCGTTCCCATAGCAACGATTAAAACATTCTCAAACCAGAAAACGTGGATTGATGACAGCATTTGCGTGAAAGTGAAAGCACGAACCACTGCTTTTAACCGGAAACATGACCGAATACAAACAGTGTAGCTATTCCCTCCGCAAGGCAATCAAACAAGCTAAGCGTCAGTATAGAGACAAAGTAGAGTCACAATTCAACGGCTCAGACACAAGAGGCATGTGGTAGGGTCTACAGTCAATCACGGATTACAAAAAGAAAACCAGCCCCGTCACGGACCAGGATGTCTTGCTCCCAGGCAGACTAAATAACATTTTTGCCCGCTTTGAGGACAATACAGTGCCACTGACACGGTCCGCAACCAAAACATGCGGACTCTCCTTCACTGCAGCCGAGGTGAGTAAAACATTTCAACGTGTTAACCCTCGCAAGGCTGCAGGCCCAGACGGCATCCCCAGCCGCGCCCTCAGAGCATGCGCAGACCAGCTGGCTGGTGTGTTTACAGACATATTCAATCAATTCTTATTCCAGTCTGCTGTTCCCACATGCTTCAAGAGGGCCACCATTGTTCCTGTTCCCAAGAAAGCTAAGGTAACTGAGCTAAACGACTACCGCCCCGCCCCGTAGAACTCACTTCGGTCATCATGAAGTGCTTTGAGAGACTAGTCAAGGACCATATCACCTCCACCCTACCTGACATCCTAGACCCACTCCAATTTGCTTACCGCCCAAATAGGTCCACAGATGATATAATCTGAACCACACTGCACACTGCCCTAACCCATCTAGACAAGAGGAATACCCACGTGAGAATGCTGTTCATCGACTACAGCTCAGCATTTAACACCATAGTACGCTCCAAACTTGTCATCAAGCTCGAGACCCTGGGTCTCGACCCCGCCCTGTGCAACTGGGTACTGGACTTCCTGACGGGCCGCCCCCAGGTGGTGAGGGTAGGTAACAACATCTCCACCCCGCTGATCCTCAACACTGGGGCCCCACAAGGGTGCGTACTGAGCCCTCTCCTGTACTCCCTGTTCACCCACGACTGCGTGGCCATGCACGCCTCCAACTCAAACATCAAGTTTGCGGACGACACAACAGTGGTAGGCTTGATTACCAACAACGACGAGACGGCCTACAGGGAGGAGGTGAGGGCCCTCGGAGTGTGGTGTCAGGAAAATAACCTCACACTAAACGTCAACAAAACAAAGGAGATGATTGTGGACTTCAGGAAACAGCAGAGCGAGCACCCCCCTATCCACATCGATGGGACAGTAGTGGAGAGAGTAGTACGTTTTAAGTTCCTCGGCGTACACATCACAGACAAACTGAATTGGTCCACCCACACAGACAGCATCGTGAAGAAGGCGCCGCAGCGCCTCTTCAACCTCAGGAGGCTGAAGAAATTTGGCTTGTCACCAGAAGCACTCACAAACATCTACAGATGCACAAACGAGAGCATCCTGTCGGGCTGTATCACCGCCTGGTACGGCAACTGCTCCGCCCACAACCATAAGGCTCTCCAGAGGGTTGTGAGGTCTGCACAACGCATCACCGGGGGCAAACTACCTGCCCTCCAGGACACCTACACCACCCGATGTCACAGGAAGGCCATAAAGATCATCAAGGACAACAACCACCCGAGCCACTGCCTGTTCACCCCGCTATCATCCACTAACATTGAGTGGCTGCTGCCAACACACTGACTCAACTCCAGCCACTTTAATAATGGGAATTGATGGGAATTGATGTAAAATATATCACTCGTCACTTTAAACAATGCTACTTAATATAATGTTTACATACCCTACATTATTCATCTCATATGTACATGTATATACTGTACTCTATATCATATATTGCATCTTTATGTAATACATGTATCACTAGCCACTTTAAACTATGCCACTTTGTTTACATACCCTACATTACTCATCTCATATGTATATAGTGTACTCTATACCATCTACTGCATCTTGCCTATGCCGTTCTGTACCATCACTCATTCATATCTTTATGTACATATTCTTTACCCCTTTACACTTGTGTGTATAAGGTAGTAGTTTTGGAATTGTTAGGTTAGATTACTCGTTGGTTATTACTGCATTGTCGGAACTAGAAGCACAAGCATTTCGCTACACTCGCATTAACATCTGCTAACCATGTGTATGTGACAAATAGATTTGATTTGATTTATTTTTCTCTCTGCATTGTTGGGAACGGCCGATAAGTTGGCATTTCACTGTTAGTCTACACCTGTTGTTTACAAGGCATTTGTCAAATACATTTGATTTGATTATACTCAGGCCCTGTAACGAGCTGAGAACCTGCACAATGGTGGATGTCACATAAATACATACACTCATAGACAGAAGGAATGCAGTAAGCAGACCACATTGATAGAGACATGTATGCTGACAGACATGAAGACACACACACCCACACAAGCACAATCTACATTTATATACATACTGTAATATCTCAAACTCACACACATTACTCTCACACACACACACACACACACACAGACACACTCTCACACACACACACACACACACACACACACACACACACACACACACACACACACACACACACACACACACACACACACACACACACACACACACACACACACACACACACACACACACACACACACACACACACATACACACACACACACACACACACACACAAACACAAAAGGATAAGCAGACCACATACATATGTAGGATCTTAATTTGACCTATATTGTCAGATCCTGCAGCAACAGGATTTGTACGTTTAGTCCATGATGTTGCAAAATCGGTAGTTAGGCTACTAGCTGGCCAAAAGTAGGCTACATGAAAAGTGCAATATTGTTAAAATGTAACCCTGTGTTAGTGTGGGTTTTCAGTGAATTTAGGTAAATCACAAAGCGTATCTGCATTTCCTGTGGTGCAGGACAATTCTCAGCAACAAGAGTGTGATCAAATTAAGATTCTACATCTGTACAATACAAAGAAATATATTGTGAAGACACATCGCACATAGACCTGTCTGTGACTTACGCTGCAGCTTCTTGCTGGGTGTGTCGGTGTGGGGGTGTCTGCGGGGCATGTAGGGCGATGGCCGGGGCAGAGGGATGGAAGACACGTCGTGGGTTTGCAGATTGTACCAATGAGGCTTATCATCCAATGGGGCTGTCTCGAGCTCTATCAGGATCTAAACGTAACCAATATTAGCACAATCAGTCAAACACAAGGCCAATGAAAGCAATTCATCAACTTCAATGTTTGCCTGAGTGTCTGTATCTGTGTGTATGTAAGTGTGTGTGTACCTCGCCCATGAACATGCTATCCTCGTCAGGTAGGCGAGGCTGGTCCCACACGGTCAGCTCTAGCATGTGTTGGCGGAAGTCTCTGCGGTGGACGTGGGAGTACACAAATGTCTGGTTCCACATGGGTTCTCCGCTCTTCTTCACTGTCTTAGTCCTCCTCTTGCTCTTGTCACTGAGTGCGCGCACACACACACACACAAACACAAACACAAACAGACAAACACACAGACAGACAGACAGACAGACAGACAGACAGACAGACAGACAGACAGACAGACAGACAGACAGACAGACAGACAGACAGACAGACAGACAGACAGACAGACAGACAGACAGACAGACAGACAGACAGACAGACAGACAGACAGACAGACAGACAGACAGACAGACAGACAGACAGACAGACAGACAGACAGACAGACAGACAGACAGACAGACAGACAGACAGACAGACAGACAGAGCGAGAGAGAGAGAGAGAGAGAGAGAGAGAGAGAGGAGTTAACATATTTGTTTGTTTTTCTATGTGGTAGTCTGTAACTGATACAGTTGAAGTCGGAAGTTGACATAAACTTAGGTTGGAGTCATTAAAACACGTATTTCAACCTCTCCACAAATTTATTGTTAACAAACTATAGTTTAGGCAAGTCGGTTAGGACATCTACTAAGTCATTTTACCAACAATTGTTTACAGACAGATTATTTCACTTATAATTCACTGTTTCACAAATCCAGGGGGTCAGAAGTTTACATACACTAAGTTGACTATGCCTTTAAACAGCTTGGAAAATTCCAGAAAATGATATCATGGCTTTAGAAACTTCTGATAGGCTAATTTACATAATTTGAGTCAGTTGGAGGTGTACCTGTGGATGTATTTCAAGGCCTACCTTCAAACTCAGTGCCTCTTTGCTTGACATCATGGGAAAATCAAAAGAAATCAGCCAAGACCTCAGAAAAAAAACTGTAGACCTCCACAAGTCTGGTTCATCCTTGAGAGCAATTTCCAAATACCTGAAGGTACCACGTTCATCTGTACAAACAATAGTACGCAAGTATAAACACCATGGGACCACGCAGCCGTCATACCACTCAGGAAGGAAAAGCGTTCTGTCTCCTAGAGATGAACGTACTTTGGTGTGAAAAGTGCAAATCAATCCAAGAACAACAGCAATGGACCTTGTGAAGATGCTGGAGGAAACAGGTACAAAAGTATCTATATCCACAGTAAAACGAGTCCTATGTCGATATAACCTGAAAGGCCGCTAAGCAAGGATGCAGCCACTGCTCCAAAACCGACATAAAAAAGCCAGACCACGGTTTTTCAGAGAAATCTCCTCTGCTCTGATGAAACAAAAATATAACAGTTTGGCCATAATGACCATCATTATGTTTGGAGGAAAAAGGGGATGCTTGCAAGCCGAAGAACACCATCCCAACTGTGAAGCACGGGGTGGCAGTATCATGTTGTGGGGGTGCTTTACTGCAGGAGGGACTGGTGCACTTCACAAAATAGATGGCATCATGAGGGTGGAAAATTCTGTGGATATATTGAAGCAAAATCTCAAGACATCAGTCAGGAAGTTAAAGCTTGGTTGCAAATGGTCTTCCAAATAGACATTGACCCCAAGCATACTTCCAAAGTTGTGGCAAAATGGCTTAAGGACAACAAAGTCAAGGTATTGGAGCGGCCATCACATACCTTAATCCCATAGAAATGTAGTGGGCAGAAGTGAAAAAGAGTGTGCGAGCAAGGAGGCCTACAAACCTGACTCAGTTACACCAGCTCTGTCAGGAGGAATGGGCCAAAATTTACCCAACTTATTGTGGGAAGCTTGTGGAAGGCTACTCGAAACGTTTGACCCAAGTTAAACAATTTAAAGGCAATGCTACCAAATACTAATTGAGTGTATGTAAACTTCTGACCCACTGAGAATGTAATGAAAGAAATAAAATCTGAAATAAATCCTCTCTACTACTATTCTGGCATTTCACATTCCTAAAATAAGTGGTGATCGTAACTGACCTAACTAAGACAGGGAATGTTTACTAGGATTAAATGTCAGGAATTGTGAAAAACTGAGTTTAAATGTATTTGGATAAGGTGTATGTAAACCTCCTACTTCAACTGTATACTACGATGACGTACCTGCGGTCCGGCAGGAAGTACATTTTGACGTAGGGGTTTCTAGGTCGCCCATCCGGTCGGGGAGGCAGCTCTGTTGCCTGGACCACGTTCACTATTAGCTGGTGTCCCACCTTATCATACCACAGCTTCACCTGCACACAGACACACAGAGACACACCCCAGCATGATCACTAGGAGCCAACAACCCATCTTAAATGATATTACGTAGGCTACAAACTATATATAAATACAAGACAACCCCAAATGTCTGCACTCATGATACATGACATGACAATCCTTTGGTATTGACTTACTGAAAGTTGTCCGGGCAATATCTGAAAACACGCACATAAACACACACATAATGGAAATGATCACTATGAGCCAGATTACTATCACATACATATCATATACCACTGCATAATAATCCCACATATGTCTGTTGGTGTGTACTCACTGTGAGCTGTCCAGGCATTAGCTGTGGGTCTCTTAGTGCACTGGGGCTGGTGGGGGACATGACTGATATAGATGGCTGCTCCATCTTCTGGGACTCGAATGAACTGGAACCTGCTGTGAGGGCAGAAATAAGACAAGACACATCTCACCCAGTTAAACCCCTAACAACTAGGGTCAAAAAGAAAGAGCGAGAGAGAGTTGACAGAGAGGGAGACAGAGAGAGGAAAAGCAAAGAGAGAGAGAAACAGACAGAGAAGCGAGAACAGATGAAATACCTACTAGATTCTAGTGGAGGGTGGGATGTGTCTGGGATTCTTGGGATATCACTGGAGTCAATCGGAGACATATCAGTTAAAGTCACACTAACATCTGATAGTACAGGATAACACAAGTATACAAAGACTATTATTTAGTGTTGTCTTGACTGTTGGTAGGTAAAAACAGGAGGGAAGAGTAGGATCAATATAGAAAGAGTAGGATCAATATAGAAAGAGTAGGATCAATATAGAAAGAGTAGTATCAATATAGAAAGAGTAGGATCAATATAGAAAGAGTAGGATCAACATAGAAAGAGTAGGATTAATAGAGAAATAGTAGGATCAACATAGAAAGAGTAGGATTAATAGAGAAAGAGTAGGATCAACATAGAAAGAGTAGGATCAATATAGAAAGAGTAGGATCAATATAGAAAGAGTAGGATCAACATAGAAAGAATAGGATCAATATAGAAAGAGTAGGATCAATATAGAAAGAGTAGGATTAATAGAGAAAGAGTAGGATCAACATAGAAAGAGTAGGATCAATATAGAAAGAGTAGGATCAACATAGAAAGAGTAGGATTAATAGAGAAAGAGTAGGATCAACATAGAAAGAGTAGGATCAATATAGAAAGAGTAGTATCAATATAGAAAGAGTAGGATCAAATATAGAAAGAGTAGGATCAACATAGAAACATTTTTACAACCAATAATCCCTTATTGCAGTCTACTAATTTAGGCATTCGTCAGCTCTATGGTCACAGGGTGGGGGAGGATGAGGATGCTTGTGTAAATTTGTGTGGAAGGAGAGGGGGTCTTAATACTGTAGCTTTACTTACTGATAGGCTTTATACAACCTTCGCAAGTGTTTGGAAATACATATTTTTTTACAAAGGAGCAAGACAAGTCAGGTCAGAAACAAACAACTGTTCAAAATTATAACCAAATGTATGTACAGTCTGTGATTGGAGTGAGTAAAGAGTGACACCCAAATAAAACGAGGCCAATTCTGTTTCACCCCCTTCCCCTCGTGTGTAAACTCGTTCATTCGCCCTTAAGAAATTAAAAGCACTGCATTGATGTTTGAATTTCAACCCACTGGGCAAAAGCAGGTTGAATCAACATTGTTTCCACATCACTTCAACCCAGAAAAATGGTGACGTTGGGATCAACCAGTTTTTTTATCAATGTGGAAAACTGATTGTATTTGACAAACGTTAGGGAATTTGGTCTTTTTTTCACCCAACTTTTAACCTAAACCAATGACAGGGTGAATTTGTTTTTGTTATTTCACATTGAATTCACGTTAGTTGACAACTCAACAAAATGTAAATCAAAACTAGACGTTGAACTGACATCTGTGCCCATGTGGGCACCCTATTCCATACACCAGTCCATTCTTTGTAAATCTATGAGGAAAAGTATGAATGTACAATTTGGAGAGAAAGGTGGGAAATTAAATTGGGCAATGGGCTAACCTAAGCATGATCTCACCAGTGCCAAAGACAGACACAGAAGACACTTGAAACCAAGCGTCACAGAGTTGCTGCCCTAATCATAGTGCATCTATTAGGGTTCGGTGTCTTTTCCTCAAAGGTAAGAGTCTCTTATTCCTGACTTACCCAATGGGCCGGGACACCACTAGTTCCACTTGGGGTTCTGCTTGGGAATTGAGAATGATATTGTAAACTTCTTTCTGGGTTGCTCCTGGCAACATCTTGCCGTTCCACTGCAGAACCTCATCCCCTGAAAATACACAATGTCATTCTTCAAAACCGACACACACATACAAACATATTTACACACACATACACACACCCACACTGTATGTACACACACATACACACACACTTTGCATACCTGCTCGTAGGTGTCCCACGACGTCGGCCAGACTGCCCTTCTTGACTACAGTGATGAAGGCTCCCAGTCTGCCCGCCTCTGTGACCCTTCCCCCAACCACCTGAAGACATTCATGTGCACATACACACACACACAGTCAAGTAAAACAATGGCCAAACTTAAGACACGCACGCACACACGCACACACACACACACGCACACACACACACACACACACACACACACACACACACACACACACACACACACACACACACACACACACACACACACACACACACACACACACACACACACACACACACACACACCACAGTCTAGCCAAAGTGTGATGGTGTCTGGTATGATCTCTAACCTTCAACCCCAGCAGTGCCCCGGCCTCTTTAGGCATAACGCTCCTCTTGCTCAGGGTGATTCGGCCGATTAGATGGTCACCCTCTTTGGATGGCTGCCATGTCACCGGATGCTGTGAACAATATACTGATTCAACCTAACAGCCTGGGAGCAACCACATTATACCTAACCCACTCTCTCTGTCTCTGTCTCTGTTCCTCTCTCACTCTCTCTCTCTCTCGATCGACAAGCACACACTATATAGAAATTCACACACACTTACAAACATAGACAGACACAAACACTCACTCAATCACACTCACTCAATCACTCACTCACTCACTCACTCACTCACTCACTCACTCACTCACTCACTCACTCACTCACTCACTCACTCACTCACTCACTCACTCACTCACTCACTCACTCACTCACTCACTCACTCAAATAGATACAAAAAAAGAATCAGTCACTTACATGCCACACAGTGGGGTCCAGCGGGTAGCACTCCCAGTCCCCTACACGAGAAATGAGATCAACTCAACCAGTAGAAGTAGATGGAAGGAGACACACAGACACACAGACACACACACACACACACACACACACACAGAGAAAGACAGAGCCAGGAGTTGCAACAAGGAAAGGGAAGGTGTATACACAGCACATACCAGCTCAGCTGCCACTATACACAGCTGAGCCAGATCTGGACCTTCGTTAGATGATTGAATATTTTGTTTCGAGACATGACACTTTACCAGAATCCCCCAGGGCTTGACCCCATACTCCTCTTAGTGATTAGGAAAGAAAAAGAGTCTCCATGTGATGCATGTTTGTTGAGCTCTTCGTGAATATTGAGCAAACTTTCACTAGGACGTCTGGTTAAGGGAAATCAATTAACAGCCTTACTGCCATTGTCCTTACGTCCATTGTGACGCACCTACGAACTGAAAGTATGTGCACACGCACTCAGAGGAAGATTTGAATGCCTGAACACTCCTTCTGTGCTCAACCCATCTCGGACCGGGCTAAAAAAGGAAACATGGCTCGCTACTGCGCTGGTGTGTTTAGAACTAGTTTTGACAAATCCCCTCTTCTTCTCTCATATGATCGATTAGTCATTAGAGAGCTTCGTCTGGTTTCAATCCAGGTTGGCATGTGGAACAAATGGCATTAAATCAAAGTGGACTGAAGCCCATTCGAAACAGTGCTGGGTTTACAATAGTATCTACTTTCTTCTGCTCGCAAATGTGATGTATCTAGGTGAGCTGTATGTAGTCTAAACATAACAGGCTCTGACTATAGTTAGAACTGTAGGACATGGTTAGAGCATAAACATAAATAGCTAGGACATAGTTGGGTACAGTGGCATGGTTCGCTTCAAACTAAAAGTACATGGCTATGATACGGTAAGACCTGAAGTAAAGAGATAGGACATGGTTAGCATTTGCAGTAACATAGCTGAGACATGACGACGTTATAGAAGCATCCAGCCTAGTGTGTGGTCCCATGGCTCCAGGGCTGCAGCCTGTGTCCCAGCTCTGTCACGCAGGGTCACATGGGGGTAGGACAGGGTCAACCTATCCTGCCCGCCTGGGACTCTATCCCCTCAGGCCAAGCCATGGCCAGAATATCATCCACACACAAGCGCACGCACACTACTGCACACACATACAAACACTCAATGCAGTCACACATGCACACACTCAACAACCAAAACACATCCACTGAGTAACTTAACTAAATGTGTTTGATCACGTAAAAAACAAGCTGAGCTCAAGTACACCCTATGTCACAATATATTACATTGTATACAGTACAAGAACATCTCCACATTTAGAGCTCATTAATCAAATGCCACTGTCTCTCATCGAATAATCTCATAAGCACCTCCTATGATTACTTACCTGTGATAAAGTAGATGCAACCTCGAGTTTGGATTGTTACAATGAAGAGAGCAGACAGAGGCTGAGCAGCTCTCGCTAGCCGGTACTTTTTACAATCACTTCCCATGTGTGAGTGTGTTAAAACTGCGGTGAGCACACACACACACACACACACACACACACACACACACACACACACACACACACACACACACACACACACACACACACACACACACACACACACACACACACACACACAATGAGTGAGCGCTTATTTAAAATTGTGCTCAGCATGTCTTGAAAAGAATCTTACCACACTCTCTTACCTCTTTCACTGCAGTGTGGGATGCATACAGTATTGGTAAGCTCTTTCACAGTATGGGATAAAGCTGGCCCTAGAAGCTGATCTGAAGTCAGGGGTTGTGTCTCTTCCTTGATATTTTATGGTTATGATTTGGGGAGTGTACGCTGAAACTAGATCTGTGTCTATGGGAAACTTTTACACTGGGGCATGTCTCACCTCTCTCACTGACACTCTCGATCTCTGCGTCCTCACAACTGCTGTACTCTGGCGTGGTACCTCCCTCTTCCTCTGAGCTGCTGACTGATGTCTGTCTCTTCCCAGCACCGCCACGTTTTGACTTGTAGGGCCGTGGCGGTGGCGGCCGCAGAGACTCTGACTGGTCTGAGCTGAGCGAATCGTTTCGCAGCATGCTCTCAGCTTTTTCCCGTTTGGACCGGCGCAGGATGGGGCCGTGTTCGGGGACGGGGGCTGACCCAGGGGGTTCCCTGAGTTCTAAGGTCTGGAGATGTGGAGGGCCATGGTCCTGTGGCTCCCCAATACACCCCTCCACCGTCCTCTGGCCCAGCATAGCCTCGGGCTGGCCCCCAACACTCCCAACACCCTCAAACCCAATCTCAACCCCCCTGCCTCGCCCCAGCGGCTGTAGAGGGGGCCTGCCCCCCAGTGGCTCCCCTGGCTGGGGCTGGGCTAAATGTCGGGGGGCGTTTGGGTCTATGTGATAGCCCTCTTCTGTCCATCGGGGGACCCCCGCTCCCACAGGGTCGTGTTCCAGAGAGCGGCCCTTATTCAGCCGCCGGCTCTCCCTCCGCTCTCGCTCCCGTTGGTCCCGGTCCACAGACACCTGGGTGTGGAGTCTGGGATGACCCGGTCGACGCTCACCTCGACCTTTACTGTTCTGATCACCCGGCTTTCTCCTGGTGGGTGAGAGGAAGCGAGACAGAGGGAGAAATGACGAGGTGTATGTCAGTAGAGAGTAATGTTTAAGTAGGTGTACAGGTGAACCATGTGTGTGTTTGTGGCTGGGGCTTACGGCGGCTCGCTGCGTGAGCGGAGGTCCATTCCTGGTGCCAGTCCTGGGTCACCGGGGCAGTTGGCGTCGTGGGGCCCCAGGGGGACCTGGGAGAGGGAACGGAGCTGCTCGTCACTGGGGTTCAGGCCACACATGGCCGGGTCACTGATGCCTGAGCCTAGACCTGGCTTCCCTGTACCTGAGAACCACTCCCCTGGCTTAGTGAGTATCTCCTGCTGTTTACGGCAGTTATTACACACCCACATCACCTGGAGGGAGAGGTTATAACACAGTTATTACCCACCCACATCACCTGGAGGGAGAGGTTATAACACAGTTATTACACACCCACATCACCTGGAGGGAGAGGTTATAACACAGTTATTACACACCCACATCACCTGGAGGGAGAGGTTATAACACAGTTATTACCCACCCACATCACCTGGAGGAGAGGTTATAACACAGTTATTACACACCCACATCACCTGGAGGGAGAGGTTATAACACAGTTATTACCCACCCACATCACCTGGAGGGAGAGGTTATAACACAGTTATTACACACCCACATCACCTGGAGGGAGAGGTTATAACACAGTTATTACACACCCACATCACCTGGAGGGAGAGGTTATAACACAGTTATTACACACCCACATCACCTGGAGGGAGAGGTTATAACACAGTTATTACACACCCACATCACCTGGAGGAAGAGGTTATAAGAGTTATTACACACCCACATCACCTGGAGGAAGAGGTTATAAGAGTTATTACACACCCACATCACCTGGAGGAAGAGGTTATAAGAGTTATTACACACCCACATCACCTGGAGGAAGAGGTTATAAGAGTTATTACACACCCACATCACCTGGAGGAAGAGGTTATAAGAGTTATTACACACCCACATCACCTGGAGGAAGAGGTTATAAGAGTTATTACACACCCACATCACCTGGAGAAGCACAAATACATTGAGTTATTATATGGCTGTTATACAGTTATCAACTGAAGGAAGAGGTTATAAGAGTTATTACACACCCACATCACCCGGAGAAGCACAAATACATTGAGTTATTATATGGCTGTTATACAGTTATCAACTGAAGGAAGAGGTTATAAGAGTTATTACACACCCACATCACCTGGAGAAGCACAAATACATTGAGTTATTATATGGCTGTTATACAGTTATCAACTGAAGGAAGAGGTTATAAGAGTTATTACACACCCACATCACCTGGAGAAGCACAAATACATTGAGTTATTATATGGCTGTTATACAGTTATCAACTGAAGGAAGAGGTTATAAGAGTTATTACACACCCACATCACCCGGAGAAGCACAAATACATTGAGTTATTATATGGCTGTTATACAGTTATCAACTGAAGGAAGAGGTTATAAGAGTTATTACACACACACACACCACCTGGAGAAAGAGGTTATAACAAGGTAATTACACACACACGACTGTGAGGAAATATATACATATTGAGTTTGTTTGAGAATCTACATAATCTACATAGTTTAAAGCCCAAGATGCTTTATTATTAGTTGGTTACTAACTTATGTGGTATATATTGTATTGAATATCACGGGAGAACACAGCATTATTGTATATTGTGAGTAGCTATTATTATCACAAGCAATTAAGATAAGCACTGAGCCAATTTGAACAGTGACAGACTAACTGTGAAATGCAGCATCACAGGAAAACAATGGCTTAGAACAGACAAGGGGGAATCATGCACCCTAAGGAGCACACTGCTGCCAGTATAACAGTGTGGACGAGAGGGCTTTTATGATTAAAAATAATAATATGGCATAACAATATGGCATCTATTCTAATAAACAGTTTGGCTTACATTCTCACAGCAAAACCACAGCTCTGACTTTGCTGATAGATACTTTATTGAGGAACAATGTACATACTATGACTGTGGTATGTGGTTGTCTCACCTCGCTATCTTAATGTGAATGCACTAACTGTAAGTCACTCCGGATAAGAGTGTCTGCTAAATGACTAAAAAGTCAAATGTAAAACTATAAATACATCTTCTAAACCTGTAGGGGTAAAGGAACACACATATATTGTTGCCTATTTCTGAGCTGAGTGTAGGGAAGAGGGTATGTAGAAAGACAATTAGAGAAGGAAAATAGGGAAAGGGGTAGTAAGGAGAGAAAAGAAAATAAGGGGAAAGAGGACCACACGACAGAGAAGGGGAGAGATGAGGGGAGGGAGGAGAGCGAGGGGAGAGAGGACCACACGACAGAGAAGGGGAGAGATGAGGGGAGGGAGGAGAGCGAGGGGAGAGAGGACCACACGACAGAGAAGGGGAGAGATGAGGGGAGGGAGGAGAGCGAGGGGAGAGAGGACCACACGACAGAGAAGGGGAGAGATGAGGGGAGGGAGGAGAGCGAGGGGAGAGAGGACCACACGACAGAGAAGGGGAGAGATGAGGGGAGGGAGGAGAGCGAGGGGAGAGAGGACCACACGACAGAGAAGAGGAGAGATGAGGGGAGGGAGAAGAGCGAGGGGAGAGAGGAGAGCGAGGGGAAAGAGGACCACACGACAGAGAAGGGGAGAGATGAGGGGAGGGAGGAGAGCGAGGGGAGAGAGGACCACACGACAGAGAAGGGGAGAGATGAGGGGAGGGAGGAGAGCGAGGGGAGAGAGGAGAGCGAGGGGAGAGAGGAGAGCGAGGGGAGAGAGGACCACACGACAGAGAAGGGGAGAGATGAGGGGAGGGAGGAGAGCGAGGGGAGAGAGGAGAGCGAGGGGAAAGAGGACCACACGACAGAGAAGGGGAGAGATGAGGGGAGGGAGGAGAGGGAGGGGAGAGAGGGAGACCCTTTACTCTGGCCACCAGGGTTATCATTATTCCATAAGCGTCCCGGATGGCTCCTTAAAGAGAACTAAAATAAAACACCCTGGCATATTCCACATTTTCCCTCTCTCTTCCCCTCTCTCTTTCTCTCCCCCTCTCTACTCCTCCAGATTGCTTTTGATTAAAGACGAGGAGAAAACAGCCTCACACCAACGCAGCTATATTTATCCTACCATCCGCCCAGTACCATCAGGGAAGAGGAAAGGCACGCACGCACGCACGCACGCACACATACACACACACACACACACACACACACACACACACACACACACACACACACACGAAAAAGCCAACAACTCCCCCAATGGAGCAGTGCTTTGCTGAAGATATTCACCAGCCCACCGATCCCTGCTGCCAGACCTAAGCAACCGATTCCTGCCAGAACCAAGCACTGATCTCCCACCCTGCCTGCTGCTGCTGCTCCATAGTGCCAGAACACACACACACACACACACACACACACACACACACACACACACACACACACGCACACACACACATGCACACACACACACACATGCACACACACACACACACACACGCACACACACACACACACACACACACACACACACACACACACACACACACATACACACTCCCTGACGAGGCAGCTCTCCAACAGAACGCACTCTCCATGGACGCACAGTCGCATATGCCTCCCGCCATCGCCATTGCTGCCGTCCTAGTTTATCACACGACAGCCAGCTTTGCTCGTCAGCTATAGTGGCACTGACTCCCAGTTGAATGTCTGTGGGTGACACTTTCATAAGTCACCTGTCTTTAGTGCTTAGTATCGTCTATAGTACATGATTAGAATGTACTATAAGCATTCATAACAGTTCATGACTACCTAGAACAGCTTAAATGTGTAAGTGCCTTTGTGTTCTCCTCCAGCTCTCTCTCCCTCTCTGTCGCTCTCTCATTTAAATTCAGAGGGCTCCATTGGCATGATAAACTTGTTTTCATTGTCAAAGCAAGTGAAATAGATCATAAACTAAAGTGAAATAAACAATTCAAAATGAACAGTAACATTATACCCACAAACGTTCCAAAGGAATAGAGACATTTTAAATGGCAAAGGGCTATATACAGTGTTGTAACGATGTGCAAATGGTTAATGTACAAAAGAGAAAATAAAAAAACATAAATATTGGTTGTATTTACAATGGTGTTTTTTTCTTCACTGGTTGCCCTTTTCTTGTGGCAACAGGTCACACATCCTTCTGCTGTGATGGCACACTAGTATTTCACCCAATAGATATGAGAGTTTATCAAAATTGGATTTGTGGGTCTGTGTAATCTGAGGGAAATATGTGTCTCATATATGGTCATACATTTGGCAGGAGGTTAGGAAGTGCAGCTCAGTATCCACATTTTTGTGGGCAGTGTGCACATGGACCTGGCTCTCAAGAGAAGACAGGCCATCTACGGCGGCCTCTCTCAATAGGAAGGCTATGCTCTCTTACTTTCCATCTCCCTCTTACTTTCCATCTCTCCCTCTTGTTTTCCATCTTCTTTCAGTATAAACAACCACTCCAATACCAAACAACGTGTTCCATTTCAAAACCCTAGTCAGACACAGCATGTGACACATAACATCTGACACCAAACACAGTTTTACTACTACTGACACACACACACACGCACGCACGCACGCACGCACGCACGCACGCACGCACGCACGCACGCACGCACGCACGCACACACACACACACACACACACACACACACACACACACACACACACACACACTAACCGGGTCGGACTCACAATGAATCCTTGCAGTACAGGATTAGAGATGCATTTGTGTGTGTGTGCGTGCGTGCGTGCGTGCGTGCGTGTGTGTGTGCGTTATATTCCCTTTTGTACTTTCTTATTTTGGAACTTTTGTGAATGTAATGTTGACTGTTAATTTGTTTAGTTTATTTCACTTTTGTTTATTATCTACCTCACTTGCGTTTGGCAATGTTAACATATGTTTCCGATGCCAATAAAGCCCTTAAATTGAAATTGAATTGAAATTGTGAGAGAGATAGAGAGAGAAAGAGAGAGAGAGAGAGAGAAAGAGAGACAAAAGTACAAAGAGAGACAAAAGTTCAGAGTCGCAATACAAAATCCTGACGATCTAAATCCTAACAATCCATTTGGCCAACATTGAAAATGCGACACCATTACAAATGAACAACATTTGAGAGGCAGAGTGCAGGACTCTAAGAACTTCTGTTTTTCCCATGGAAGCCCCAGATAATCCAGAAGAAGTCCTGGTATTAGATCTCCCTCTGATAGGAGGCCGCCAGTCGGATGGATGGAGTCACAGTCTGACAGATTGCAGCAAACACAAAGCCTTTTCACACACTCTCATTCCTAACAGCAACATGTCACATGACCAAAAGAAACCCTCAGAGACAGAGATTGAGACCAAGAGAGAGAGAGACAGGGGGAAGCAGAATGTAATATGTCCAGAAGAAACCCCCAGAGAGAGAGAGAGAGAGAGAGAGAGAGAGGGATTGGCTTCACCACAGATCACGTTGATTTTTTCGTGAGCATACATATTTCATTAGATAATTCAGTGGATGTGTTTTGGTTCTTCACTGCGTGCGTGGTGTGACTGCATTGTGTGTGTGTGTGTGTGTGTGTGTGTGTGTGTGTGTGTGTGTGTGTGTGTGTGTGTGTGTGTGTGTGTGTGTGTGTGTGTGTGTGTGTGTGTGTGTGTGTGTGTGAGTGTGTGTGTGTGTGAAATAACAATGAATAGTGCTGAAATCTTTCATCTGCTATTGTATCGCTGCTGGTTCCTGGAGAGACTAACCCGCTGTGTAACCATAGTTACCGCATGTTATGACATTCCACTGTGGGAATCCCCGTTCTCTGTCTTCAGGTATGTGTCAACTAAAGGTCTCTGTAGTGGAACAGCAGAGTAGTGTTCTATGAAAGAGATTGCTCATTGAAAAACAGCGCCACCAACTGGTGATGGACTCGAAAATGAAGGTGCCGCTTTAGATAAGGGACAATCACTCTGGATTCCCGGTTAGAGGCACAGTGACGATCAGGACACAGACTCAAGTTCAACCCTTTTATTGCCTCAGACATACACAGCTTCATGGTGTAGTTGAACGAATGGTTTATCATCATCGACGCATTCACATCACACCAGGGAGGTTCAGAGTTCAGAATCCTTTGGCAGAAAAGAGCCGATGGAAATGTCCAGTTGCCGTAGAGTAGCTTACTCACTGGACCCCGGGATGGGATGGCCTAAAGTTCCTATTGGCTCAAGGCCAAGGTGGGCAAGGTCAAGGGGGATGATTGGCAGGTCAAGGATCCCATGAGAGGTCAGAGGTGTGAACTGTAAACAGACACTTCCCACCTCCAAGGCAGAGTATCCTTCCCACTGCAGCAGACTTGGAATAAATGTAAGCAACTCTAGTGCAGGGGAAGAGTTTTTTTTAACACTTATACAGTAGTTACATGCATAGCTACAACATCCAGATACAAGCAGAAATGGAAGAACCAAATGAACCTGTATTGTTTTTATTGTGCAGCATTTTCTGGTAAATGACTGGTTTCCACCTAGAGGGGTGTCTCAGACCCCCAAGGGGGTGGAGTATCAGTGGCTAACTCATTATCAAACAAATGATCAGCTACAACATTTGGCTGCATCATAATTAACATCCAATCTAGGAGTGATCACTCTGACATCAGAGCCTCTTGGTGGGGCTGTGGGGAACCGGGATGCAGGTTTTGGTTCTAGCCCAGCACTAACACACCTGATTAATCAGCTACTCGCCAAGCCCTCAAATAGTTGAATCAGACATGTGCACGCCCTGGATTGAGAAACCCTGCTCTAGCCTTCCCAGCAGGCCCCTGCACCATCTATATGATGCACTGTGCTATAATGTAATGGGCTATGATCTTGTCTCCATTGACTAGTGCGAAGAGGACAGGCAAAATGACCATGAGTAGTGAGTCACTGCTGTCAGCGTATCCTCACAGGTGAAATAGATGATGTATGGAGGCGGCAACATCAATGCACTACCCATAATTCAGCAGGCTATAAATCCTAGGTCAGGGTGAAAGAGTGCCGCAAAGGAGATTAGTGTCCATTGGGGTTAATGAGAATGTATATCATCACACCCAGAAACCCTCCTCAGTCACACACACCCACGTGCACACACCTACGCAAGCAAACACACGCAGAAAAACTTAATGTTACCCACCAAGACACATGCCCACATACACACAGAACATACACACACTGTCACAGTAAATGAGGACTCCAATTATATCACATGCAGACCCATCCACACAGAAACAAAAAACACATACACACAGAACATACACACACTGTCACAGTAAATGAGGACCCCAATTATATCACACGCAGACCCATCCACACAGAAACAAAAAACACATACACACAGAACATACACACACTGTCACAGTAAATGAGGACCCCAATTATATCACACGCAGACCCATCCACACAGAAACAAAAAACACATACACACAGAACATACACACACTGTCACAGTAAATGAGGACCCCAATTATATCACACGCAGACCCATCCACACAGAAACAAAAAACACATACACACAGAACATACACACACTGTCACAGTAAATGAGGACCCCGATTATATCACACGCAGACCCATCCACACATAAACACAAACACATACACACAGTCAATAGTGTAAATAATTTACTTTGAGTCCTCAATAGATCTATGAATGTGAGTGTGTGTAATATATAATCCATATAAATATATAATATATGGGACAGGTCTTTACTCACTCACACTGGGAGTGTGTTTATGTTTCATTGTGCCCTCACACACACACACACACACACACACACACACACACACACACACACACACACACACACACACACACACACACACACACACACACACACACACACACACACACACACACACACACACACACACACACACACACACACACACACGCTATCTCTTCAGTGCCCCTTTACTACTGTAATGCATTGGAGGAGAGTAAGTCTACTGTACTTCTATCTGTCTCCACTAGATGTCTCTGTGCTGCACTTGGGGAGGGGGAGGGGCACAACATTGTCCTTAGATAAGTGTGTAGGCTTTCACCCTCCTCGTGGGCTGGTTCAATTTTTTTGTGTCCTTCAGGAAAGTATGAGTCTGCTTTCTCAACCAATCTGTTTGTTAAATTGATCAAATTAGGTTTCATTTGAATTGATCCAAAATATACAGGTCCTTTGAGGGTCATTTTATATATCATGTGAAACATAGGCTTCATAAAATGTGATGTGTGTAGGGTAGGTAACGGCATGTGTTGTATCTGTATGTTTGAAACAAAATCAGGATACTGAGAGATAGCTCTGTGTCATGTCCCAGTCAATGAGACATTTCCATGAGGTGAATGAACGGCAGAGCGGAGGGAGGCTAGAGACTGTGATCCATAGTAATCATGAGGCGCTGTTGATTTCAGGGGACTACTGATTTCTCAGCCACTACCAAATTGCTGCAGGGAGAGACATTGGGTACACACACACACTGAATGCTACCCCAAGAGAGTATCAAACAGTGATATGACTACATTGTCACGGTGATGAAATACTACTACAGTGCCTGAATTTTTTTTTAAACAGTCTGTTTTATAGCCCAATCAACACATTCTAAAAACATAGCCTTGGATGTTACAATATGAAGGGAAGAGAAAGAGAGGAAGGGGAGAGAGCGCTTACTGTCTTGGAAGAGGAATCAGACATCGAAAACAGTGTTTCTGCGAGAAACACTTGGCTTCAGCACAAACACAGATTTTCACTGTTAGATCTGCCATTAGTGTAGACAATGAGCACTGCTTATCATTAGCCATGACACATATGTGACTCATTTCATGAAACTTGGCGTACGCCGCGCGTCACTACTTCAAAGGACAGGCATTTGAATGTAAAAATGTATCATGTTTTTTATCAAAATTTGTTCGTTTGTTGGGGCAGAAATGCCTTCTGGAACATTTGATATTTCAAGTGCATTAAAAACAAACTTGTATGCCATCTGTAAATATGAATAAAATTGTTAAATTACAAGCCCAGTTGGTTTAGCCACAGAAAAAGCCAGGAACCTTTCCACTAGCTATGATGGGCTGACATAATGGATGGGCTGGATATGGCGAGAGATGAGTTTGGATTGGTCTGCCATGTAGCATCCTTCTGTCTATAACATGAGCTGCTCAGTATGTGTAGGTAATTGTTTCTAACAATGCTATTTTGAATGACATCATGAATAACTGCAAAAGTGTCGCTAATGCGCTTCACTTCATGGAGTTTTGAAGTCAGTGGAATGTGCCGTGGAAGCAGAGTATGATAGCTAAGCAGATTGAGAAAATTCTGCCGTTTGATTGCAAATATGCAGAGGGAGTCGAAAAGAAAACACACAGAAGGCTGTTGTATAAAACACATGTCTCCGGATTACATCTTCAAACAAAGGGCAACCATGACATCCGTGACAGAGATGGAGCATTATTCCATATACGATACAGGTAAGAGCGTGTAGCTAGCTACATATTCAGTTATTATATGTTTATACTTTTGTCAGAAAGACATTTTCATTTTGTTTTCAATGTGGATACTGTTAGCTAGCTAGCTAATGTTAGCTGGCTGGCTTGCTAGCTAACATTACGTGTATGATCTGTGTAGTAATATTATTTGTTTCTCAGAGCCATTTGCATTGCTAGTTATAGCCTAATTTTAGCTAACTAGCTAACATTGAACTTAGTTGGTTAGCTTTAGCTACATGCAGCTTCATGCAGTTTAGTAACATTATCAATTGGGATTATGGTTCATTGTTTAGCTAGCTAGCTACATGTCTAAACAAAAGACTCCACTATGTAAGTAACCATTTCACTGTACCGTTTACACCTTCTGTATTCTGTACATGTGACAAATAAACTTAGATTTTATTTGATATAGTGTGTGTTTACTAGAGACAGTAATGTGAAAAGCAACATGACCTGCACAAACGTCAAATTTAGGATATAACATTGAGCTAACAAGACAGTGTCCAAGTTTTAAACAATTCCGGTAGAATACCCTGTTTTTATTCTGTCACACTCACAACTAAGATATTTTCTGTAATTAGCTTGCCATTAACTTGCCATTAACTGTAATAATGAACGCAAATTGGCTAAAGTTAAGACATTGTCAGCTACAGTATATGATATGGTCATTATTTGAACTGGCTAGCCAGTTAACTTAATGTTAGCTAGCTAACTAACAACCTACAAACTAACCAACATATTGTTTACAATGTTGCTTTTAGTTGCCTGGTTTGCTAGATTGACATATGCTAAATAAATGTTTAAACAGATGGGTTTATTGGTATTAAAATACACCAGTTATGCTATTTTGGACCACCAGGCTGCTGATGTCATGATGCCTGTCGTTTTTGTTTTTATACTTTTTCATAACGACAATGACAAGTTTGATGTCAAATGACAATAGAATGTCCCTGATGTCACTGCGATAACTGTCTACAGACATGTCGATAGACGTAGTATAAAACAGCCTTTAAATCTTTGGTTGTTTAGTACATAACCATACTCCCTCTGTTTAGCACATGGCCTCACGCCTGAATCCTTAAAGAGATGGGCGGGGCTAAGGCTTAAGAGGGTGTGAACGACGCTGAAATGGTGTAGACAAAGAGCGCATTGCAATAGGTGTACCAAAACATTCAAGGGACATTTTCTCAAAAGTGGGATTTAGAAGTTCATCAACTCTCAAAGCAGTATTACTTTCCCATTGTTCCTCAACTGTAGTGTATGATATACCATTTTCTAGCTCTGAGTCTCTGCTTTAATCCAATGTAAAAAAAAAAACGATTTCAATTTTTGCTACATAAGACCGAATCGAGACTGGTCCGTCACATATGGGTTATGCAAACAGTGGCCACATACTTACTATAGGCCATACATAAAGGATTAGCAACGTGCATGCCCTGCCCACCTGAGGGTCTGCTTTTTTCAGTCATGGATTTCCTGTGTTTGAGGGGTGCAAATTCAATTTGTCACTTAAATCTCGCTGGATTGACTGCTTTCATTTGACTCCTGTGACTCTTTCATACTCTTACTTGTGCCGGACTTTTTTTTCTCCCTTTAGCGCTACGACTACGGAAATGTTTGTAATGACCTGTCAAACACACCCCGGTAATGGCAGAAATTGGCTCTATGGAATACATTGTTGTACAACTGAATGGAAAAGAACGCTTTGTCAGCGATTTAATGCACCGTCTCAACATTTACGTCACAAGAAAGAGAAGATGGGTAACTTTATTTTGAGGGCTGAGAATTTTTTGTGGAATTGAAAAAAAGTTATAATTTAACACAGTTAAAATGTTTACAAATTAGATGCGCTGAAATGAAAGAAACTTCCTAAAATGGACACTCGGAATACAGTGATATTATCACTGATCTTGCAAACAATGTAAAGTATGTTTGGATGTTATCTAGAGCTAAGTGTGTTAACCTTTAATCCGATGGCATCCTGCTATTGACAGACTTGTTGAATTATGCAAGAGAATGCGACAACAACAGTAAATAATGATGCAGTCTAGACAGCGCAGGTGAGTGCAGATAGGATAGACAGAGCAAGTTTTTGGTGGTTGCAGCCTTGTCCCACCCCTTTATGTTAATATATTCATATATGCAAACACAACTGGCATATTTATGCAAATGTGCCATGTGTCATTTTACACATATTTTTTTAAACACCTGATACTATAACAAAATGCATATACGAGTGCATTCAACAGTAGTATTTATTATAATTATTATAAAAACCTTTTAACAATTTTGATGACCATTGCTAAGGGGACACGTAGTCTCAACACAGGGTCTTTCTCTTTTTTAAAACCCCATCTGGGTCTTCAAATAGATACAGAGGGCAGCATAGGTTAGAAATTGGGGTTATACAAACTATATGCAGGGTGCCCACAACTTATACTCAAGGCTATGTAGTCAGTACATAGGGGCTGCACAGGTAATACACAGTGTTTACACATACTACTCAAGAAACAGACTCTTACTGCCAAAGCCTCATTAGAGTTAGTGTTGTTGTACGGTGCTGTAGGGGGGGTTGGACTAGTGTCTACAGTACTCTAATGCATTGTTGGAAGCCCAGAGCACCACTGAGCCAAGTACCAACAAAGTGATAGTTTGGCAGCTCCACTGAGGGAAAGGGCCAAGGGCATGTAAGCTTTTAAACTCAACCGAAAAGTGTGAGTGCTGTAAGGTGTAAAAGGCATGCCTGGAGTAATACCTAACGGTGTTGGTGTACGGTATGTTACTAGCGGTCTAGTGAGAGTTAGTGGAGTACTATTGGTTGACACTGGAAGTGGTTCTACCTTCTTCTTGGCTACATATCTTAATGGGATAGTGCGAGATTTTGGCAAGTAAGCCCTTTTTCTACTTACCAAGAGGCAAATGAACACATGGATGCCATTTTATGTCTCTGCATGCAGTTTGAAGGAAGTTCAAGATTGTTTCGGCAAGCTGTCTCTTACTAGCGTTAGCACAATGATTGGAAGTCTACAGGTACAGCTAGCTTGCGTTAGAGGTTGACACAGGAGTGAAAACTCTTTCCTGTCGCGTCTTGTCCTGTCTGTTACTTTCCTGTACTATCCTGATCCTGCGACAGTTCTTTAAGCCCAGAACTTTCCTTTACCTTTCCAATAAAAATCACTCCCGTCCTGTCCTGTGCTCATTTTTGCGCGCAGAAATATGTAGGTTATTGTGTTTGTTTAGGAAGTAAGCCTGTTGAAAATGATTTCAGTAATGCAATATGCGACTGTGATGTGGGGTTGTCTTACCTATCTCAATAAAATGCACTGACTGTAAGACTAAGTCGATCTGGATAAAAGAGCGCATTCTAAATTACCTAAATATAGATTGATTAAGCTGGAGGATGAGGACTGAGACCCCAGTCGGATGGTCTGCTCAGCATCAGCCTACAGCGGAGCACTGCACACATAAACTCAGCAAATAAAGAAATGTCCCACTTTCAGGACCCTGTCTTTTAAAGATAATTCGTAAAATCCAAATAACTTCACAGATCTTCATTGTAAAGGGTTTAAACACTGTTTCCCATGCTTGTTCAATGAACCATAAACAATTCATGAACATGCACCTGTGGAACGGTTGTAAAGACACTAATAGCTTACAGACAGTAGGCAATTAAGATCAGAGTTATGAAAACTTAGGACACTAAAGAGGCATTTCGACTGACTCTGAAAAACACCAAAAGAAAGATGCCCAGGGTCCCTACCCATCTGCGTGCCTTAGGCATGCTGCAAGTAGGCATGAGGACTGTAGATGTGGCCAGGGCAATACATTTCAGTGTCTGTACTGTGAGACGCCTAGGACAGCGCTACAGGGAGACAGGACGAACAGCTGATTGTCCTTGCAGTGGCAGACCACGTGTAACAACACCTGCACAGGATCGGTACATCTGAACATCACACCTGTGGGACAGCTACAGGATGGCAACAACAACTGCCCGAGTTACACCAGGAACGCACAATCCCTCCATCAGTGCTCAGACTGTCCGCAATATGCTGAGAGAGGCTGGACTGAGGGCTTGTTGATGTCAAATGACAATAGAATGTCCATGATGTCACTGCGATAACTGTCGACAGACATGTCGACAGACGTAGTATAAAACAGCCTTTAGACTTGAAATCTTTGGTTTTTAGTACACAACCATACTCCCTCTGTTTAGCACATGGCCTCACGGGTGAATCCTTAAAGAGGCAGGTCCTCTCCAGACATCACAGGCATCACAGACATCACAGGCAACAACGTCACCTATGGGCACAAATCCACCGTTGCTGGACCAGACAGGACTGGCAAAAAGTGCTCTTCACTGACGAGTCGCGGTTTTGTCTCACCAGGGGTGATTGTCGGATTCACGTATATCGTCGAAGTAATGAGCATTACACCGAGGCCTGTACTCTGGAGCCAGATCAATTTGGAGGTGGAGGGTCAGCCATGGTCTGGGGCGGTGTGTCACAGCATCATCGGACTGGGCTTGTTGTCATTGCAGGCGATCTCAACGCTGTGCGTTACAGGGAAGACATACTCCTCTCTCATGTGGTACCCTTCCTGCAGGCTCATCCTGACATGACCCTCCAGCATGACAATGCCACCAGCCATAATGCTCGTTCTGTCCGTGATTTCCTGCAAGACAGGAATGTCAGTATTCTACCATGGTCAGCGAAGAGCCCGAATCTCAATACCATTGAGAAATCTTGGGACCTGTTGGATCGGAGGGTGAAGGCTAGGGCCATTCCCCCCCAGAAATGTCCGGGAACTTGCAGGTGCCTTGGTGGAAGAGTGGAGTAACATCTCACAGCAAGAACTGGAAAATCTGGTGCAGTCCATGAGGAGGAGATGCACTGCAGTACTTAATGCAGCTGGTGGCCACCCCAGATACTGACTGTTACTTTTGATTTTGACCCCCCCCCCACCACCTTTGTTCAGGGACACATTATTAAATTATTATGTTAGTCACATGTCTGTGGAACTTGTTCAGTTTATGTCTCAGTTGTTGAATCTTGTTATGTTCATACAAATATTTACACATGTTAAGTTTGCTGAAAATGAACGCAGTTGACAGTGAGAGGACCTTTCTTTTTTTGCTGAGTTCATGAACATTTACAACACTTTAACATCTACAACACTTTAACATTTACAACACATTAACATTTGCAATGCATTAACATTTACTACATGAACATAATTATATATTTTTTAAACCTGAGTGGCAGTACTGCATAAGTTTCACTCTTCACCTCAGATGGCACGGGTTCAGTTAAATATGCCAACAATTGGGCTTGACTGTAAAGTTGTTGGGGATAGAGCAGCTATTGTCCGGCTCTCCGGTTGGTAGCCTATTTGATTAAAAACCGCAGCATATTTTACAAGCAGTTTACTCCATCAAATGTAGCTAAAACATCGCTCTTTCCTTGGCTCTAATGTCAACGTTAGTGTTGGCTCTTTGGCTGCAACAAGACATTGCAATTCCTCTATTAAAGGCTTCATTGGCATCTGAGGTAGCCTATAGTGACGGGCTAGAACTGGAGATACTGTAATTATGAGAGTGAGCCGTGGGAAGGGGTAAAAATTGCCCTCTTTTTCTTTAGCTCCTCCCACCAGCCTCCACTGATTTTTAGTGAGCAAAACTATATTAGGCCTAGCCTACACAGTTGTGGTTTTTTTATGAAATGCTCTACACATGAACAAGTACTGCCTGTTCCTGTGGCCTGTTGATGCTGTTCCATCTTGTCCTGAACTTGACTCTAGAACTTGACTCCCATTCCTGCCAGAATCCTACGGGAGTCATGTTCCTGTTAACCTCTAGCTTGCGCTAACACTAGTTAGCAACTTTTTTCCAGCTGCATGCAGAGACATAATAATGTTATCCATGAGTTAATTTGACTCTGACTAAGTAGAAAATGGGCTTAATTACCAAAATCTCACACTATCCCTTTAAGGTCTTAATGAGTCTGTAATAAAGAACAGGATACTGTACAAATGCTGCAAAAGTTCTGGGTGCAAATGGAGTTCACGAAACCACATACTGTATGCCTTCACAGAAAGAGGAAACACTCACCACTTTCTCCTCCTGTTGTCAGCATCCAGGTGGCATATGAGAGAGAAATCAACAGAGATGGAGGGAAATAGGGAAAGAGAGAAAAGGGGAGATGAGGACACATCTAGGAAAATTCTAAAACCTGCTTGAGAGCACAAACTTTATGGTGACAGATGTGATTTCATGCAAATCAAAATGAGGTTATCCACAAACTTCCTTAACAGCAGCACATGCCTGATTGATTATGAGTTGAGATGGTGGAGGTGGGGGGGGACTCAACAGGTAGGTAATCCCTGTTTAAAAGCCCCCCACAATTATCTCCCCTCTCTCACACACAGTGGCCTCTCCACATTGTGCTCATTAGGGCTACCTAATTAGAATGCATGATGTGTGTGTGTGTGTGGTTAAATTAAATTAAATATCACACTGTGGGTGGCCGGGTGGGCTTCCTGCATGGAGCCCCCACAACTCCACTGTGTCTCTAGCCCCGGGTCTGATCCCCGGGGGGAACACAGAGGTCCCCCACAACCCAGTCCCTGTCTGATTCCAAATTAACCTTTACCAGCCTCTACCGGGGTAACACACTGCTGCAGCCAATGCTAACCCCCCCTCCCCTCCCCCCAACACACACACACTCTACAGCTAATCTGGCCCAGCACCTTTCCTCCACCTGAGCACAAACACTTAGACTACACATTGTCAGTGAAAGTGGAGTAAACAGGGGGCATGTGTCTGTGCGTGCGTGCGTGCGTGCGTGTGTGTGTGTGTGTGTGTGTATACATTGCCTTACATTGTTGGAGCGCAGGGACACCCTCCCCCCACAGCGGGCACAGAACTTGATCTGGCAGTAGGAGCAGAGGTTGCCACAGCCATCAGCGAATTTGGTCTTGTGGCAGATGCCACAAGTGGGCGCGTCGTCCCGATGCTGGCCCGTGGTGGTCTGCCGACGCGTCTCCTCCCCCACCCGCCTCACCGTCTCCCTGTAGCTGGACAACTGCTGCTGGATACCTCTGAGAGAACAGGAGGGGGGGGAAAGGTGCAAAGGTAGCCAACGTTACATATTTTAAGACCTTGCCAAAGCATTTGAAGCATTAACTTTGCCACATGAATGAATTCTCCCAGCATTAAATTGTCTTCACACATCTTCACATAATCGGATGAAAACCTGATAACTTCCTTTTTGCCAAAATGTATTCAAAATAGATTCTGAGGTTTCATAATTATACGTTCGTTAATGGGACAATAAGGCAGTTTTTTTTACATTTCCTGAAAAGTTCCCGTTTTGGAGAATCCGACAGTGACCATATGATACAGTATGTACATATCGCATGGCATATAATAAAAACATTATACAGACGACAGACGTTTAAAATGTATATGAATCTGTCAGCGCACTGCACACAGAGCTCCCTGTTTGGTTTCCTTCTAACATTCTGTCTGTCTCGCAACTGCACCAACCTGACACTGCTGAACCAGGCCAAAGCATGAGACAGGATTCAACACGTTATACTATAGATGCATTTATATGGTATATTGTAAACAGCCATTGGCTATTAGGAATGCTTATAGTATGTTTAGTAATACATATTACCACCTATGTATGTTTTATGAAAGTATCTGTATGTCATTTATAAATGCTGTTAATATGAGCTATTTTCAAATGCTTATAGTCAAGGTACATTTGTTGTAACGTGATAATAGGCAGTATACAGTTGTAGATACAGTACATCCATAATCAATTATAAACATATTTAGTCAGAAACAAATACAGAGCAGATAGTAGCTTCCAAAATACTGTAACATTCAAATACTATCGGTAGAGTTAGATGTATTATCTTTACTTACAGACAGGGTGTCATTGGTGTAGCCTCCTCCCCCATAAAACCAGCCTTAAAACCTGCACTTCCCAAGAGGACAGGAGGTCACAAACAACTGACTGCATCAAACATCCAAAAGGCCTTAGGCTAAATATCCACATTGTTCACTGTACTACTGGTGTCACAAAACAAACTGTTCCCCTATCATACCTTCAAACACATCCTCCTCCCTGGACTATCCCACCAACAGTGACATCCCTGTATTCCTGTGTCTTATCCCTGTAAATGCATACGCTTCAACACACACACTTCAACACACACTCACTCACACCGGCACTTACACACACGCACACACACTCGCACTTACACACAAAAATACAAAACCACTTCCCATCCCATGCTGTCTTCCTCGCAGCGCCCCGGGCCTAATCTCTGGTATCTATTGGCCCTAAAGGTCAGACAGGGGTCACCTGCTGCTTCTGTCTCCTCAGGGTTCATATCCTCAGCTCCATGACTCTCACGTAATCACACTGTCACAAGCCCCGTTTCCATTGCTAAGGCCCGGTTTGAATCATTTAGATATGTATCCTTCTTTACTCCCCTCTGAGGTAACCACCGCTTAAACGCAGTTGAATAGGTGAGAGTATGGATTCATAACATTCCTTTCACCAATCAATTACGGGAAGGAGATGAGCGACTCAACTACTCTGGCGAACTCTCTCGCTCGGACGGGTAAACTTTCAACTTAAATCTCCATTAGATTGCGCAACACTGTTGAATGTTTTTGAGCGATAAATGAAGAACATCTTTAAGAGTGAACAGAGATGAAGAGAGAGAGAAATAGAGCGAGAACTATGTATTTATGAGGAGATCTGAGAGAGCGCTCATCTTTCAAGAGTCAGGAGAGACTGTCTGACAGGAGCTCATTAAGAAAAGCTAGAAAACACAGATGCATAAATGCGATACAAGGTTAAACCAAAGTGAGCCCAAGTTTTACTTCCACCAGAACAAACACACACAATTGAACGCAAAGACACGCACACAGAGAAACACACACACACACACATTTCCCTTTGCGTCACACCATTCAGAACTTTCTCTCTTTTAGGAAATAAAAATAACCCCTTTGTGAAATGCAAATTAGTCCAAGTGTGTTTTTAAACAAATCGGGTCAACAATTGAATCTGGGGAAACAACATTAGCATAAAGCATTGCATATAATAATTAAGCCATGCAACACAAGAGAGCTTGCTGAGACTCTAGGACTACTGTAGCTACAACAAAGCGTACTGTACATCACTGTATGCAAACCTGTAAATACACACAGCCAATAGGCATACTGAGAATGTAGATTTCAGATGGGCTTACTTCGGGGGATATGATCATGTAGGTGGCAAGATCTACCTCGCTGCCTCGAGAATGAATGAGAGTGAATGGTGTGGCTGTTCACACAGTCCTGTGCAGTGGAGCTCGATCATTTCCCCAGTCCTCTCCAACCGAGGGGGAGGGAGTCAAAGAAGGCCTTTAGAAGGCGTGACATGATGAGACAGACGTAGTATCTCAGCCACCGAACATGGACAAACGTCCTGCGGACACACACACACGCTGTCCCCCATTCCATCAAGCCCTGGCAGGATGGCCCTGGTCCCTATAGACAGCGCTGGTTGTAAATCCTCCAACACACACATGAAAGCATGCACATACAGTACGCACTCCCACGATGTCCCAGAGGAACAATGGGTCTGTGTGATTTGTCTCTAACATGTGGGACACACGTATGATAGAGCTGTGCAGCTCAATGACTCCTGTTAAAATCCTCAAATCTACCGCCAGTGTCCTGAGTCCAGAAACATCCCATCACACATGTGGAGATGCAGGGGACGGGACCTACATTCTGAAATTGCATTTTTTTGTCCACCATTAGTGGACATTGGAATGTGATAGAAAACGAGACAAGGGTGTGCTTTAGGACCATGAGGACGCCTCCGAGCGGTCGGGTAGGCTGTTTGGAGTGTTTGGGGTGTTTATCCAAATAATAGTGTTTATCCGAATAATATATTTTTTTTATAGTTATGTCCCCCCCACTTCTAAAACAAAAGTTGTGCCCCTATGTTGATAGCTATAAGAAATAGGGTGAACAGTCCTAGTACCAAGCCAATCAAAGGGCAATGTAAAGCATTTTATACCCAGTTTATACCTGTCAAATTCCTTCTGATCTACACGAAGTGCCTAGGTGCAAGAGGCTAGATGCTGTTTCAGGATTGGGGGGTGAACATCACTCTAAAAATTATTTCACACTCGACGGGAGAGTGGGCATAGATGAGCATGTCCTAGCACCATTGCAATGGACTTTGGGTAATGGAATCTCATGTTATCAGCTGGGAGAGGTCTCCGATTATAGTTCTCTCTGAGGGGAACTGGGAGCATATTTAGTGTTGAATAAAAAATAGAGCCCTAGCCCCTACTCCCTAGCCCCTCCTTATAACCACTCTAAATAATAATATAGGCATTCATCAGATGCTTTTATTCAATGCAACTTTGAGTTCATATGTGACCGGTGGCCAGTAAAGTGCCTTCTATCCCACTGTATCGCCAGCCAAGTGCGTCTAGCTGGCTAATTAAGGGTGTGGTTGTGCCAGTTTATTTAAGCAGAGCGCTTCCTTCTGTCGGGAGATGATTTTATCATTTGGAAGGTAGGCATGCCTTTGGAGTATGAGAGCAGTGACAGTGACAGCCCAAATACAGAGCGTCTTATTCTAATATTCTGAAAGTATTGTGTGTATAACAGCGCCAGTATTGTGTGTATAACAGCGCCAGTATTGTGTGTATAACAGCGCCAGTATTGTGTGTATAACAGCGCCAGTATTGTGTGTATAACAGCGCCAGTATTGTGTGTATAACAGCGCTGTCACGCCTTGGTCATTATATTTTGTGTTTTTGGTATATGTTTGGGTAAGCCAGGGTGTGACATGGGTTTATATGTTGTGTTTCGTATTGGGGTTTGTAGTAATTGGGATTGTGTTGATTAGGGGTGTGTCTAGTTAGGCTTGGCTGCCTGAGGCGGTTCTCAATTAGAGTCAGGTGCTTCTCGTTGTCTCGGATTGGGAACCGTATTTAGGTAGCCTGTGTTCACGTTGTATTTCGTGGGTGATTGTACCTGTCTTTGTGTATTCACCAGATAGGCTGTATAGTTTCACGTTCAGTTTGTTGTTTTGTTTCTCACAGTTATTTCATGTATCGCTGTTTCCTTTATAAAAGATCATGAGTAACCACCACGCTGCATTTCGGTCCGACTCTCTTCATTCTACAAACGAAGAACGACGTTACAGAACCACCCACCACTCACGGACCGAGCAGCATGGTAACTGGCAGGAGCTAAAGGACGACGTTATGGACAGCAGAAGTATGGAGTATACTACATGGGAAGAAATCGACAGGTGGGCGGACGACCCAGAGCGAGTGCAGGAGCCCACCTGGGATTCCCTACAGCAATGCGAGGAGGGCTATAGATGTATGGATTCGAGAAGGAAAGCACGGCTATACAGAGCGAAAACGGAAAGTAACGGGGGAAAGCGCAGAGAGAGAGTGGCTGAGTCAGGAGTCAGACCTGAGCCTACTCTCCCTGTTAATCGTGAAGAACAGTTACAGTGGGAGAGACTGCACCATTTGGAGATTTGGACATGGGAGGAGGAATTAGACGGTAAAGGACCCTGGGCGCAGCCGGGAGAATATCGCCGTCCCAAGGAGGAAATAGAAGCAGCTAAAGGGGAGAGGCGCAGGTATGAGGAAGCAGCAAGGCGACGCGGTTGGAAACCGGAAAGTCACCCCAAAAAAATTATTGGGGGGGGCTAGAAGGGAGAATAGTTATGCCAGGTAGGAAACCTGCGCATACTCCCTGTGCTCACCGTTGGGCTAGAGAGACCGGGCAGGCACCGTGTTATGCTATGGAGCGCACGGTGTTTCCAGTGCGGGTGCAGAGCCAGCTGCGACACATACCAGCTCTTCCTATTGGCCGGGCTAGAGTGGGCATCGAGCCAGGTAAGCTTGGGCAGGCTCGGTGCTCAAGAGCTCCAGTGCGCCTGCACGGTCCGGTCTATCCAGAGCCACCTCTACACAACAGTCCTCTGGTAGCAGCTCCCCGCACCAGGCTTCCTGTGCGTGTCCTCGATCAAATACCACCAGTTCCAGCACCACGCACCAGGCCTTCAGTGCGCCTCGCCTGTTCAACACAGCCAGAGCCTTCCTTCCCTCCTACGCTGTCGGAGTCTCCCGCCTGTTCAGCGCAGCCAGAGCCTGTATCCTCTCCTGCGCTGCCGGAGTCTCCTGCCTGTTCGGAGCAGCCTGAGCTGCCAGTCTGCAGAGATCTGTCAGTCTGCCAAGTGCTGTCAGTCTGCATGAAGCAGCCAGAGCTGTCAGTCTGCCCAGCACCGCCAGTGCTCCCAGTCTGCCCAGCGTCGCCAGTCTGCCCAGCGTCGCCAGTCTGCCCAGCGCCGCCAGTGCTCCCAGTCTGCCCAGTGCCGCCAGTGCTCCCAGTCTGCCCAGTGCCGCCAGTGCTCCCAGTCTGCCCAGCGCCGCCAGTGCTCCCAGTCTGCCCAGCGCCGCCAGTGCTCCCAGTCTGCCCAGCGCCACCAGTGCTCCCCGTCTGCCCAGCGCCGCCAGTGCTCCCAGTCTGCCCAGCGTCGCCAGTCTGCCCAGCGCCGCCAGTCTGCCAGGATCCGCCAGAAGTGCCAGACAACCAGTCTCTTCCAGATCCGCCAGACAACCAGTCTCTTCCAGATCTGCCAGACAACCAGTCTCTTCCAGATCTGCCAGACAACCAGTCTCTTCCAGATCTGCCAGACAACCAGTCTCTTCCAGATCTGCCCGACAACCAGTCTCTTCCAGATCTGCCCGACAACCAGTCTCTTCCAGATCTGCCAGACAACCAGTCTCTTCCAGATCTGCCAGACAACCAGTCTCTTCCAGATCTGCCAGACAACCAGAATCTTCCAGTTCCGCCAGCCAGCCAGGATTTACCAGAGCCTACTACCTGTCTGAGCTTAATCTCAGTACTGAGCTTCATCTCAGTACTGGGATTCCTCACAGTCCCGGGCTTCCCCTCGGTCCCGGGCTTCCCCTCGGTCCCGGGCATCCCCTCGGTCCCGGGCATCCCCTCGGTCCCGAGCTGCCTCTGTTCCGAGCTGCCCCTCTGTCCCGAGCTGCCCCTCTGTCCCGAGCTGCCCCTCTGTCCCGAGCTGCCCCTCTGTCCCGAGCTGCCCCTCTGTTACGAGCGGCTCCTCAGTTATGTGGGGATCTGGGTGAGGACTATTAGGCCATGGTCGGCGGAGAGGGTGGATTATCCCAGGACGCGAAGGGGAGGAACTAGGACATTCATGGAGTGGGGTCCACGTCCCGAGCCAGAACCGCCACCATGGACAGACGCCCACCCGGACCCTCCCTATGCTCTTGAGGTGCGTCCCGGAGTCCGCACCTTAGGGGGGTTCTGTCACGCCTTGGTCATTATATTTTGTGTTTTTGGTATATGTTTGGGTAAGCCAGGGTGTGACATGGGTTTATATGTTGTGTTTCGTATTGGGGTTTGTAGTAATTGGGATTGTGTTGATTAGGGGTGTGTCTAGTTAGGCTTGGCTGCCTGAGGCGGTTCTCAATTAGAGTCAGGTGCTTCTCGTTGTCTCGGATTGGGAACCGTATTTAGGTAGCCTGTGTTCACGTTGTATTTCGTGGGTGATTGTACCTGTCTTTGTGTATTCACCAGATAGGCTGTATAGTTTCACGTTCCGTCTGTTGTTTTGTATCTCACAGTTATTTCATGTATCGCTATTTCCTTTATTAAGCACATGAGTAACCTACACGCTGCATTTCGGTCCGACTCTCTTCTTTCAACAGACGAACGCCGTTACAAGCGCCAGTATTGTGTGTATAACAGCGCCAGTATTGTGTGTATAACAGCGCCAGTATTGTGTGTATAACAGCGCCAGTATTGTGTGTATAACAGCGCCAGTATTGTGTGTATAACAGCGCCAGTATTGTGTGTATAACAGCGCCAGTATTGTGTGTATAACAGCGCCAGTATTGTGTGTATAACAGCGCCAGTATTGTGTGTATAACAGCGCCAGTATTGTGTGTATAACAGCGCCAGTATTGTGTGTATAACAGCGCCAGTATTGTGTGTATAACAGCGCCAGTATTGTGTGTATAACAGCGCCAGTATTGTGTGTATAACAGCGCCAGTATTGTGTGTATAACAGCGCCAGTATTGTGTGTATAACAGCGCCAGTATTGTGTGTATAACAGCGCCAGTATTGTGTGTATAACAGTGCCAGTATTGTGTATAACAGTGCCAGTATTGTGTGTATAACAGTGCCAGTATTGTGTGTATAACAGTTGTGTGTATAACAGCGCCAGTATTGTGTGTATAACAGCGCCAGTATTGTGTGTATAACAGCGCCAGTATTGTGTGTATAACAGCGCCAGTATTGTTGTGTGTATAACAGCGCCAGTATTGTGTGTATAACAGCGCCAGTATTGTGTGTATAACAGCGCAGTATTGTGTGTATAACAGCGCCAGTATTGTGTGTATAAGTAGCGCCAGTATTGTGTGTATAACAGCGCCAGTATTGTGTGTATAACAGCGCCAGTATTGTGTGTATAACAGCGCCAGTATTGTGTGTATAACAGTGCCAGTATTGTGTGTATAACAGTGCCAGTATTGTGTGTATAACAGTGCCAGTATTGTGTGTATAACAGTGCCCGTATTGTGTGTATAACAGTGCCAGTATTGTGTGTATAACAGCGCCAGTATTGTGTGTATAACAGCGCCAGTATTCTGTGTATAACAGCGCCAGTATTGTGTGTATAACAGCGCCAGTATTGTGTGTATAACAGCGCCAGTATTTGTGTGTATAACAGCGCCAGTATTGTGTGTATAACAGCGCCAGTATTGTGTGTATAACAGCGCCAGTATTGTGTGTATAACAGCGCCAGTAAACGTTACACTGAGTTCGTCTCTCCTCTTCCTTGGACACATCCAGCGGGTGAGACAGAGGGATAGAAGTGGCCACTGGTCACATATTAAATGATAGTCGTTTTGGATAAAATAATCTGATTAATGACTATATTATTATTTAGTGACTATATTATTATTTATTATTATTATTTATTTATTTCATATGTTTTGTCACCAAAGCCCCATATACTACCCACCATTGCGACCTGTACGCTCTTGTTGGCTGGCCCTCGCTTCATACTCGTCGCCAAACCCACTAGGGTTTGGTAGATGACCCACTATCCAGGTCATTTACAAGACCCTGCTAGGTAAAGTCCCCCCTTATCTCAGCTCGCTGGTCACCATAGCAGCACCCACCTGTGGCACGCGCTCCAGCAGGTACAGTATATCTCTCTGGTCACCCCCAAAACCAATTCTTCCTTTGGCCGCCTCTCCTTCCAGTTCTCTGCTGCCAATGACTGGAACAAACTACAAAAATCTCTGAAACTGGAAACACTTATCTCCCTCACAAGCTTTAAGCACCAGCTGTCAGAGCAGCTCACAGATCACTGCACCTGTACATAGCCCATCTATAATTTAGCCCAAACAACTACCTCTCCCCCTACTGTATTTATTTATTTTGCTCCTTTGCACCCCATTATTTTTATTTCTACTTTGCACATTCTTCTACTGCAAATCTACCATTCCAGTGTTTTACTTGCTATATTGTATTTACTTCGCCACCATGGCCTTTTTTTGTGTTGCCTTTACCTCCCTTATCTCACCTCATTTGCTCACATCGTATATAGACTTGTTTCTACTGTATTATTGACTGCATGTTTGTTTAATTCCATGTGTAACTCTGTGTCGTTGTATGTGTAGAACTGCTTTGCTTTATCTTGGCCAGGCCGCAATTGTAAATGAGAACGTGTTCTCAACGTGCCTAGCTGATTAAATAAAGGTGAAATAAAATTAATAAATAAAATAGTGGCTAGGGAGTCGGAGCTTCATTTTGCACGCCACCGGTTACACACCTGTCCAATATACACTGAATGGTCCATGACATAGACTGACCAAGTGAATCCAGGTGAAAGCTATGGGCCCTTATTGATGTAAATCCACTTCTGTCACTGTAGATGAAGGGGATGAAATAGGTTAAAGAATGATTTTTAAGCCTTGAGACAATTGAGACATGGATTGTTCATAGGGTGAATGGCCAAGACAAAATATTTAAGTGCATTTGTACATGGTATGGTAGTACGTGCCATGCAGACTGGTTTGAGTGTGTCAAGAACTGCAACGCTGCTGGGCTTTTCACGCTCAACAGTTTCCAGTGAGTATCAAGAATGGTCCACCACCCAAAGGACTTCCAGTCAACTTGACACAACTGTGGGAAGAAATGGAATCAACATTGGCCAGCATTTGTACACTCAGTGTATGTACCCCATGCAGGAATCCGACCCACAACCCTACCAGCCCACTGATCCATGAGACTTACCGATACTCTATATCTGTACTAATAAACTCAGTCCCATGCCTCCTAATCGAGCTTCAGTGACTAAGGGTTCTGTTCCTGACTCACCCTCTCCTCTCAAATCGATATTCAAAAGGCAAGCGGGCATGAATCAAAAAACAATGAGGGAGTGTCAAATAAGAGCGAGAGAAAATCACTTCGCAGCCATTTAGAAATTAAGCTCTCTCTCCCTCTCCCTCTCCCTCTCCCTCTCCCTCTCCCTTTCTCCAAACAGGGGGAGTCATCCACCTGATTGATTTCTGTAAATTCACAATCCTATAATAGATGAGCTTGAAAAAAAAAACGATTCCTCCTTTTGCTATTTGCAAAATTGGAAAGCAGTAAAGGGTGCCAGCTTTGTGGCTGGCCCCTGTAGGTGTAGAATAAAGGACAGAGAGGAGTCTCTGTGTGTGTGTGTGTGTGTGTGTGTGTGTGTGTGTGTGTGTGTGTGTGTGTGTGTGTGTGTGTGTGTGTGTGTGTGTGTGTGTGTGTGTGTGTGCGTGCGTGCGTGCGTGCGCGTGTGTGTGTGTGTGTGTGTACGTGCTTGTGTGTGTGTGTGTGTGTGTGTGTGTGTGCGTGCATTTAGGTGGGGTGTTAAAAATAATGACAACTGCCTTTACATTATACTGACAAAAAAAACACTTTAGTGTTTCTTATTTAGCCCATACTCAGTCACTCTCCTCTGTTCCTATGCTAGGAGGGTTGGTCTGTGCCCGCTGTGGTGAGGTGCAGTGGTCTGTGCCCTCTCTGGGTGGCACCTCACCACCATATGGCATCAACGGCATACAATATGCCACAGTCTGTCTTTCTGTCTTTCCCTCTCACTCACTCTTTCATTTTTTCTCTCTCTGGCAGGGTCTGCACTTCCACCCTCCCTCCCTTGCTTCCGCCGGAACTGTTGCCATGCTGAGTTGCCCGCATGGTTTCACCTTCCCCCTCTCCCACCATCTATCCCGTTCTTTCAGTCTCTCACTCATCCCGCCTCAACCTCTCCCTCCTCCCCTCTCTTAATTCCTCTCCTCTGGTGTGCATATTCCTCAACCATGGTTAGCTTTTTTCCCTTCCTCCATCTCGCTCTTCTCTCCCTACTCTCTCTACTCTCTATTTAGCTCAGCGGCTCTCTGACACATTTCTCTCTATGACACACATGCTCTTTCCTCTCTTCATCTCTGCCTCGCTATTCCCTCAACCTATGCCCGGTTGGTCTTTTTGGTGATTATGTAGGTTCACCAACCTCAGGACACATGCACTCTATTGATTATTGGCTATGCAAACCAAACTCTCCTTGGGTACATGGACTAACATTAATCTCCACTCTTTAGGAGCGTTCACGTGTCTTAGACTGGTCTGGAGGGCCTATCCTCATTACTGAGTGGGACTTCAAGAAACCTACAGCTCGTAGACAATAACAATTCCCAGCAGAGAGAGAGAGAGAGAGAGAGAGCGATGGAGGGAGAGACGAGAGAAAGAGACGAGATAGAGAGAGGGGGGGGGGGGTTGAGAGAGACAGAGGAAGATTCAGTCCACTTGAGAAGACACTCCACTCTGTCAATAACACACCTCATTACTTACACACTGTCACAACCTTAAAGAGCACTAAAGTCACACACACATACACGCGAGCAGGCCGACGCGCGTGCACACAGTAATTAGCCAGATACCTGAGGTTGTCTATTTTTACACCACATTTTAGGCTTTATAAAACTGATAAAAGACAGGCAGTGTGGAGGAGATAAAGAGGAAGAGATAGAGGAAGAGATTGAGCGATGGAAATAGAAGATGGGGAAGACAGATGGAGAGAGCACCAGAGCCAACAGCAGAGCTAAGTGGGTAGTGTGCTCCCCAGACACAACTGGGCTATTCCATGCTAACGGAAATACGCTTGGACTTTTTCACTTTAAAACGTATGCCAAACAAAACCATTGATTTCAAAGTTTAACAAACCACACAACTCTATGCACAAGGACTACTTTGAACAATTTACAAAGAACATTTAACAAAAATACATTTACTGGAAGAACTGTGTAGATGCAAAGTTTGGTAACAGAATTACGGTAAAATCTCCCTCAGTTTTTATGTAATCACACTTTCAAAAACTCTGTTAATTAAATATCTACTTGAATTAAGATTCAAATATGTCTGCAGAAAGAATGCCGTGTCAGCTATGACACCTTGAGTTTGAAAAAAACACATGTTTATTTTTGAACTACAGTAGGTGAAGTGGATTTGACTGGGTAATGGAATTCCGGTAACTGAATGACATCATGGGTACCTGATCTGTACTTTACAGAAATGCACAATTAGTGATATGAATATCATTCTCTTCCTGGTGATGTTCCCTGAATAGGTACACAACGGTAGAATAATTTAACGCCCTTATTATTTGCATGTGGGTATTATTCTACACACGGGCTATTATTGTAATGAGCTAACCTTTGGTTGGTCTGGACCAGACCAAATCTGAAACAATCATAGACGACTATGTTTTGGACGAGTTTGGACATTGCGGTACAGCACAGTAGAGCAGAGTAGAGTTTAGTACAGTACAGTAAAGCACATCACAGTAGAGTTCAGTACATTATACTGTACTGTACTCTAGTGCGCTCTAATGCAGGGGTTCTCAAAGTGGGGTCCGGGTCTGTGGTACTGCAGGGGGTCCATGACCAGATCTCAAAACAAGATTTAAAAAAATAGAATTATTCAATGAATTTTAGAACAAGATTAAATTACTTTTGGCCAAGGGATCAGTGGAATAAGTTTAGAGGGTGTAACACAACACAATGTAATATTAGGAATCTACAATTGAACCCTGTACAACATGGGCCTGGGAGGCTCACGGATAATGGTATCCACAGTACTCCACCAATTACACATATTTCAACTCAATACCCTCCCAAATAATCTCTCTTTCTCATGGTAAAATGTGTAGAATTGCAAGAAATTAGGTGCCAAGAGATGGGCCTTTAAAATGTTCCTTTGCAGGGCCCAAGACTTGGTTCGAAGTCATAGTTAAACACCTTGTATGCAATTTTTTTTTTTTTTACCTCAATCGAGTTGTGTTCTGATTATGGGGGGGTGGTGAATTTAATACCACAAAAGGGGTCTCTGGCCCCAAAAACTCCCTAGTCTTTGACGATGACACGCAAACCCATAACAAGATGCAGCCTCCACCATGCTAGAAAATATGAAGAGTGGTACTCAGTGGTGTGTTATTTTGGATTGTCCCCCAAACATAATGCTTTGTTTTCAGGACATAAAGTTAATTTATTTACCACATTTTTTGCACTTTTACTTAAGTGTCTTATTGCAAACAGGATGCATGATGTGGAATATGTGTATTCTGTAAAGGCTTTCATCTTTTTACTCTGTCAATTAGGTTAGTATTGTGGAGTAACTACAATGTTATTGATCCATCCTCAGTTAACTCTTATCACAGCCATTAAACTCTAACTGTTTTAAAATCACCATTGGCCTCATGGTGAAATCCCTGAGCGGTTTCCTTCCTCTCCGGCAACTGAGTTAGGAAGGATGCCTGTATCTTTGTAGTGACTGGGTGTATTGATACACCATCCAAAGTGTAATTGATAACTTCACCATGCTCAAAGGAATAGTCAATGTTTGCTTTATTTAAATGTTTACCCATCTACCAATAGGCACTCTTCTTTGTGAGGCATTGCAAAACCTCCCTGATCTTTGTGGTTGAATTTGTGTTTGAAATTCACTGTTCGTCTGAGGGACTAAATAAGTGTATATGTGGAGTACGGAAATGAGGTAGTTATTCAAAAATCATGTTAAAACCTCTATTGGATTGGTGGGTCCCCCCTCGGGACAGTTGAGCTAACGTAGGCTAGTGTGCAAAGTTTTAGATGATCCAGTGAACCATTGCATTTCTGTTCAAAATGTTGTATCAAGACTGCCCAAATGTGCCTAATTGGTTTATTATTAACTTTTCATGTTCAAAATTGTGCACTCTCCTCAAACAATAGCATGGTATTCTTTCACTGCAATAGCTACTGTAAATTGGACAGTGCAGTTAGATGAACAAGAATTGAAGCTTTCTGCCAATATCAGACATGTGTATGTCCTGGGAGATTTTCTTGTTACTTACAACCTCATGCTAATCACATTAGCCTACATTAGCTCAACTATCCTGAGGATGGGACCCCGATCCCGAAGAAGTTTTAAGACTTTTTCTGGTCGATGTTGTCTAAGACCCCTCTTTTTTACACTACATTTTAGTGTCACAGATGTTCAGGATGGGAAACAGTTGAAAAATGTATATCTGCCTTCATTTAGAAAATATATAGATCATTTGACACCTAATTTAACATGCTCCTTTGAGCTTCACATGTTGTTGCTCATGGGTCCTTTCACATGGAAATGCCCAGCTTCATATGGCTTGGCAAAGTCGTACAGAGCTCTCCCTTCGGCAGGGTGGGAAGTGCACCGTCTACAATCACACATACCATCACACACAAACACACTTCTGTATGAAGCTCCATCTTCAATAGGGTGGGCAACGCCTACACACACATACACGTACACGCACATACACGTACACGCACACACACACACACACACGCTCACACCGAGCTGAACCACACAAGGAACAATATCCTGTAACTGCAGAGAAATAAAGGACATAAGTCATGCTAGGTTGTGTTGAGTTAGCTGTGTACTAACTGTGCTTCTCTTGTGTGTGTACAGTATCCATGCTTTCTCCTGTGAAGACACACAGAAGTAAGCAGTCAGGAACTCCATGCATATTCTACACATGTGATTAAAAGCAGTCTCTTGACACTGGAGCATGGCAATGGCCCAGAAACACTGCAGTCCACTCCTGAGCTTTGGGATTGGCCGGTAGTCACTTCCTGTGCTCTGTGATTGGCTAGTATCCTCCCAGGAGTATCTCTGCTCCAAAGGCTTGTGAAAGAAGCTGGACCTTATATACGGTACCAGCCAAATGTTTGGACACACCTACTCATAAAAGGGATTTTCTTTATTTGTACTACTTTCTACATTGTAGAATAATAGTGAAGACATCAAAACTATGAAATAACATACATGGAATCACGTAGTAAACAAAAAAGTGTTAAACAAATCAAAATATACTTTATAATTTAGATTCCTCAAAGTAGCCAACCTTTGCATTGATGACAGCTTTGCACACTCTTGCTATTCTCTCAACCAACTTCATGAGGAATGCTTTTCCAATGGTCGTGAAGGGGTTTCCACATATGCTGAGCACTTGTTGGTTGCTTTTCCTTCACTCTGCAGTCCAACTTATTCCAAACCATCTCAATTGCGTTGAGGTCGGGTGATTGTGGAGGCTTGGTCATCTGATGCAGATAGCCCTTACACAGCCTGGAGGTGTGTTGGGTCATTGTCCTGTTGAAAAACAAATGATAGTCCCACCAAGCGCAAACCAGATGGGATGGCATATCGCTGCAGAATGTGGTAGTGATGCTGGTCAAGTGTTCCTAGAATTCTAAATAAATTACTGACAGTGTCACTAGCAAAGCACCCCACACTCTACTCCTCCATGCTTCACAGTGAGAACCACACATGCGGAGATCATCCGTTCCTCTACTCTGTGTCTCACAAAGACATGGTGGTTGTTGGAACCAAAAATGTCAAATTTGGGCTCATCAGACTAAGGACAGATTTCCACTGGTCTAATATCCACTCCTCGTGTTTCTTGGCCCAAGCAAGTCTCTTCTTATTATTGTGTCCTTTAGTAGTGGTTACTACATGATTCCATATGTGTCATTTAATAGTTTTGATTGCTTCCCTATTATTCTACAATGTAGAAAATAGTTTTTTTTTTTAAAGAAAGAAAAACCCTTGAATGAGTTGGTGTGTCCAAACGTTTGACTGGTACTGTATGTGCATCGTTACAGAATGTTACAAACATACATTCCTGTCATATAGAGATAAGAGTAATGTAAGCTCTATATGGTAAATATAAAGTTGCAGAAACTGTGACTTATGCTAGCTAATGTTTGACTTGAGTTTTAGGTGATGCTAATGCTAAGAGGTTATCTTACGTAGCCTGTGTTGCTCAGTGGGCAGAAGCAGGGACGAAACCAGGGTCTGAGTTTTAGTGAAGCCCGGACGGATGGACTGCATTTCTATACAATTTCATCAGTCTAAAATACTTTTTGGAGAACAGCAATAGCAATCAAAAATGACCCTAACCATTATCACATTGGTTGCTGTAATTTCATTTACCTCAGTCGATCTACAAACACATAACCTATAAACTATACAATTAGCCGCTACACATGAACTCACATTAACTTAGTACAGCGATTCAAAATTATCATTTCATATGTACAGAGGGATCTTTTATCAGAAAAGTATATTATTACCAAAAAGTAAACAAAATATTTTCCTTTACTGAAGAAGAAAAAATAGTTGCAATTTTAAAGCTAATTTCCTGCAATTTGACACATTTTGCTGACATATGCCATGTTAATATGATATACAGTGCCATGCAAAAGTATTCATCCCCCTTGGCGTTTTTCATATTTTGTTGCATTAGAACCTGTAATTTAAATTGATTTTTATTTGGATTTCATGTAATGGACATACACAAAATAGTCCAAATTGGTGAAGTGAAATGAAAAAAATTACTTGTTTCAATAAATAAAATAAAAATGTAAAACAGAGAAGTGGTGCGTGCATATGTATTCACCCCCTTTACTATGAAGACACTAAATAAGATCTGGTGCAACCAATACCCTCAGAAGTCACATAATTAGTTAAATAAAGCCCAAATGTGTGCAATCTAAGTGTCACATGATCTGTCACATGATCTCAGTATATGTACACCTGTTCTGAAAGGCCCCAGAGTCTGCAACACCACTAAGCAAGGGGCACCACCAAGCAAGCGGCACCATGAAGACCAAGGAGCTCTCCAAACAGGTCAGCGAAAAAGTTGTGGAGAAGTTCAGATCAGGGTTGGATTATAAAAAAATATCAGAAACTTTGAACATCCCACGAGCACCATTAAATCCATTATTAAAAAAAATGGAAAGGATATGGCACCACAACAAACCTGCCAAGAGAGGGCCGCCCACCAAAACTCACAGACCAGGCAAGGAGGGATTTAATCAGAGAGGCAACAAAGAGACCAAAGATAACCCTTAAGGAGCTGCAAAGCTCCACAGTGGAGATTGAAGTATCTGTCCATATGACAACTTTAAGCTGTACACTCCACAAAGCTGGGCTTTACGGAAGAGTGGCCAGAAAAAAGCCATTGCTTAAAGAAAACAATAACCAAACATAATGGAAGAAGGTACTCTGGTCAGATGAGACTAAAATGTAGCTTTTTGGCCATCAAGGAAAACGCTATGTCTGGCGCAAACTCTACACCTTTCATCACCCAGAGAATACCATCCGTACAGTGAAGCATGGTGGTGGCAGCATCATGCTGTGGGGATGTTTTTCATTGGCAAGGACTGGGAAACTGGTCAGATTTGAAGGAATGATGGATGGCGCTAAATACAGGGAAATTCTTGAGGGAAACATTTCAGTCTTCGAGAGATTTGAGACTGGGATGGAGGTTCACCTGACAGCACGACAATGAACCTAAGCATACTGCTAAAGCAACACTTGAGTGCTTTAAGGGGAAACATTTACATGTCTTAGAATGGCCTAGTCAAAGCCCAGACCTCAATCCAAAGATTGCTGTACACCAGAGGAACTCACCCAACTTGAAGGAGCTGGAGCAGTTTTGCCTTGAAGAATGTATAAAAATCACAGTGGCTACATGTGCCAGGCTTATAGAGACATACCTCAAGAGACTTGCAGCTGTAATTGACTTTGGGGGGTGAATAGTTACTGTATGTACGCTCAAGTTCTGTTCTTCAGTCTTATTTCTTGTTTGTTTCACGACCCCCAAAAATATTTTGCTTCTTCAAAGTGGTAGGCATGTTGTGTAAATCAAATGACACAAACCCCATAAAATCCATTTTAATTCCAGGTTGTAAGGCAACAAAATAGGAAAAATGCCAAGGAGGGTGAATACTTTCACAAGCAACTGTATGAGTGAGAATGAAAAAAAAATGAAAGGAGGCTCCCTGGAGGTCAGGGCCCCTGGACATGTGCCCTGCGTGCCGGGGCGGTAATTCAGCCATGATTACTACAAGTTTAGATAGCTGGCTAGACTAACTAGACTAATTTACCAATCCAAAAGGTTTTAACTGACATGTCAGTGAGTGAAATATAACAAGAGGAAACATGCTAAGTGTCAAATGTGCACCTTGTGTATTCTACTCTTCATACTCTCAACAGTAAGTTGAGACCCGACAGAGTTCCTAAATTATTATGTGTTTTTTCACATTCTCAATAAATACATGGCTGTTGAGGGCTCTTCTTTAACGTACAGAGAGTTATGAAAGCTGTTCTCTCTATTTGTTTATCTTTCTCTCTATCAATGGGAATAGTAGGTCTTCCATTCATGCATTCTGAATTCACTTCACTTGCCCTTTTACAAAGATCTGCTTTGCATTTCCTGAGCTCCCCAAATTCATATGACCGATCAACATCTGTGCTCATCTAGGATCATATATAGAAAAACAGATAGTGCATGTACAAAACAGCCTGCATGTCAAGTGATACCAAATTCCTTATAGTTCACTGCTTTTCATCAAAGTAAAGTGCTTATCATTATTCGAATCCCGTGCTGACATTCCATATGTGTCAGAATACTGACCGGGATTCGTGGTATAATGTCACAATGGGCCACATTCCCGGGATTCCTCTGGGAAGCAGATGTGATTTGCCTCTTCATCCCACCGCTCTCTGATTCAACCTCTCACACACACATGCATTATTGCACAAAACACACAAGTGAACGCAAAAAAACACTCATATGGACAACCACACACACACACACACACACTGTAAATGTGCAGGACTGTGCAGACATAATTACTTACAGTACGTACACACATAACATGTGTTCAATGTGCTACAGAGACAATCTCTATTACAGACATAAGTGTAAAGTGGTGTCCACACCTCCCACCACCTAAAACACCGAAACATACTGACAAACACTTACCTATTCTCAACTGCATCCTCAAACTTGCCTCAGTCAAAGGGAACATAGATGCTGGACGTATAGTTGGCATACCGGTACATCGATATGACATACTTATCACTCTGGATGGATACTGGCTGTTTTTCTCATCAGAGCCAGAGTGATAGGAAGTTGCTGGGCTCAGATTACCCAACCGCAAATTCTAACTTTCTAACCTCTAGGAGGATACAGAATATCTGACCCTGGACCAGCTGTTAGGGGCATCAGGCTTAACCACTTATCCACAGCACAAACCCATGTCAAAGACTAAAGGATGGCTCAATAGTACTTAAGAGTTCATTGACAAGTGATGTCCATCTTCTCACTGGGTTGTGGAATGTTGTCCATTAGCTTGGGGAGCTAACACAAATCTTCAGGTCTCAGGGAAGGTTACGCATTACGCGCGCACCAAACCACATCCGTTACACTTCACCCCCCTTCGACCACAATGTCCTCAGAGACCCATCCCGGGTTTAGGAAGCCATGTGACCGACTGGGCTCAAACCCAGGCTTTCTGACCACCCCAAGACTGTGTTACAGTAACCAGCTGACCATTAAAAAGAAATAGTAAGCAAAATATGGTTGTATAGTGGTTTTTACCTGACATCATTTTGCTGAGGAGGCTTCTTTTGGCCTACCAGGTTCACAGTTCTTGCTTGGATGGGCTTCTCTTCCCTGGAACACACGAAAGGGACAATGTGATTGGAATGTTGTCAGAAAACGTTGTCAAATGTTATACATCGGTGTGGTTTGAGGGTTCTTTAGAAGGTGTATGCATGACTCTCTATTTAGACATTGGTCGGATTCCTCTGCTCAGACGTTGCTGACACCTGCTAGATCTTATAATGCCTGAATAGGTATTTTACATATCAGCTAACCACATAATTTGTTATGGCAATCTGGTACCCAAATGCACAATCGATGATATGGCACCCAACCATTTGTTGATACCTGCAATATCTGAGCACGGGAAGGTGATTAAACATTGGATGGGTGAAATTACCACATTCAGTGTCATCACTAGTTACCACAGCCACAAAGTAATAAACCCCACCTATTTGTACAATTTATCTTATTAGGATGTGCTTTCAAACTTAACCCTAACCTTAACCACACTGCTAACCTTATGCCTAAGCCTAACCTTAAATTAAGACCAAATAGCACATTTTTGTTTTCATGAACTGATATGGTATAGCCCATTTTTACTTTGTGACTGTGCTATCTAGTGAAAACCCTTTCATAGCCATAAATCAAATCCACTACTTCCTGTTCTCCATCAACAATTAACCAACACCTGACCAATCAGAATAGAGAAAATAAGTTGCTATGTAGAACATCAATTACAATAACAAAGAACACTGATTCATGATATTTTAGAACTACACAACAATGACTTAAAAAATTATATTTCTGATAAGATAATTATACACTGGAATGTTTTCACTTTTACCTCAAAATATCTACTGTTTTCTTTTTTCCCCTCAGTAATCTGACACATCAATGGGTTGGTCCTCTGATTATCTTGATCACAGATAAAACCGTTTGAGAACCCCACAACATGGAGGCGTTCTGTCTAAAACTGAAAGGGGTGACATATCTGTTAACACTGTGTTTGAGCTGTCATTAGATGGGTGTTATGAAAAAAAATTGGGTTCGATTGCAAATGTGTCTGACTGTCCAGTATTTCAGCTGTTCAAACCGCCATTCTTCAATTACACCGATTGGGTGAAAAAGTTGCTGTATAAGCAAAACCTAATTATTAGGAAACAGTACCAGAGGAGCACACTGCAATCTTACAACCATCAGATACTTTTGTTCTGACTGTGACCTATGCATGAAAATATCTGCACATACAGTACACACACACCCACACATATGCAAGGGCAGATAGTATGAATACAAATGCAGTGTGTAAATATTGATATGGCAGATTGGATTAAATCCCAGTGCCCAGTGTGTGTGTGTGTGTGTGTGTGTGTGTGTGTGTGTGTGTGTGTGTGTGTGTGTGTGTGATCAGTACCAGTTTGGACACACCTACCCATTCAAGGGTTTTCCTCTATTTTGACTATTTTCTACATTGCAGAATAATAGTGAAGACATCAAAACTATGTAATAACACATATAGAATCATGTAGTAACCAAAAAAGTGTTTTAAACTAATCAAAATGTATTTTATATTTGAGATTCGTCAAAGGAGCCTCCCTTTGCCTTGATGAAAGCTTTGCACATGCTTGGCATTCTCTCAACCAGCTTCATGAGGTAGTCACCTGGAGTGCATTTTCATTAACAGGTTTGCCTTGTTAAAAGTTCATTTGTGAAATGTCTTTCCTTCTTAATGCGTTTGAGCCAATCAGATGTTTTGTGACAAGGTAGGGGTGGTATACAGAAGATAGGCCTATTTGGTAAAAGACCAAGTCCATATTATGGCATGAGCAGCTCAAACAAGTAAAGAGAAACGACCGTCCATCACTACTTGAAGACATGAAGGTAAGTCGATACTGAACATTTAAAATCCCTTCAGGCACTATGATGAAACTGGCTCTCATGGGGACCACCACAGGAAAGAAAGACCCAGAGTTACCTCTGCTGCATAGGATAAGTTCATTAGAGTTAACTGCACCTCAGATTGCAGCCAAAAAAAATGCTTCACAGAGTTCAAGTAACTGACACATCTCAACATCAACTGTTCAGAGGTGAATGCATGAATCAGGCCTTTGTGTTGGAATTGCTGCAAAGAAACCACTACTAAAGGACACAAAAGAAGAAGAGACTTGCTTGGGCAAAGAAACACGAGGAGTGGATATTAGACTAGTGGAATTCTGTCCTTTGGTCTGATGAGTCTAAATGTAAGATTTTTGCTTCTAACCCCCATGTCTTTGTGAGACGCAGAGCAGGTGAACTCCGCATGTGTGGTTCCCACCGTGAAGCATGGAGGAGGAGGTGTGATGGTGTGGGGTGCTTTGCTGGTGACACTGTCAGTGATTTATTTAGAATTCAAGATATACTTAACCAGCAAGACTACCACAGCATTCTGTAGCGATACGCCATCCCATCTGGTTTGCGCTTAGTGGGACTATCATTTTGTTTTCAACAGGACAATGACCCAAATCGCACCTCTAGGCTGTATAAGGGCTATCTGACTAAGGAGAGTGATGGATTGCTGTATCAGATGACCTGACCTCCACAACCACCTGACCTCAACCCAATTGAGATGTTTGGGATGAGTTGGACCACAGAGTGAAGGACTAACAGCCAACAAGTGCTCAACATATGTGGGAACTCCTTCAAGACTGTTCCAGCTGAAACTGATTGAGCAAATGCCAAGAGTGTGCAAAGCTGTCATCAAGGCAAAGGGTGGTACTTTGAAGAATCTCAAATGTAAAATATATTTTGATTTGTTTAACACTTTTTTTGGTTACTACATGATTCCATTTGTGTTATTTCATCGTTTTGATGTCTTCACTATTATTATACATTGTAGAAAATTGTAAAAAATTAAGAAAAACCCTTGAATGAGTAGGTTTGTCCAAACTTTTGACTGGAACTGTATATGGGGTGTCATAGTCCTGTGTCTATGTTTCATCAGTGCTTCTCACATTAGTGGGTTTAGTTTTACAGCATAGAATGCGCAGATTAGATTACATATCAGTTCAGTCCGCGTCGGCTGTAATCTGATGTTGTGATTAGAGTGAATGATGCTATCAGATATAGGTGAGTTCTGTGAGTGGAAGACTTAAAAGGCTATTTTCCTCTCTAGAGTAAGGGCACACAGGCTACTGTAGCAATTAAGATCACACAGCAAACCACATGAGCATGCGAAGCATGCATGCGCGCGCACACACACACACACACACACACACACACACACACACACACACACACACACACACACACACACACACACACACACACACACAAATGCTATAGTGTTATAGGGCCAATGCATAGCCTAAAATGAAAATGATGCATGATCACGTGTGCATTGGACACTTCCTTCTTTAGATTCAATAAATCGATCGGCAGTTTCAGTACAGGACCATCACTCTGCACAAGGAGCCTAAAATAGAACACAGACGTGAATAGCAGAGGAGTTCTCATAGGAGCCCGGTTATTCGTTCTCTATAAGACTATGCGATAGCAGTGACATGTTTAACGTCATATCACCTCGCTGCAGTTTGACAGTCAATCTGTGGAGTAATGTGCTACTCAGATAAGGTTACGTCTAAGTCACGACGACAAACCTTCGATGTTTTGTCGTGACAAATACAATAGACGTGCTCCTTCCACGCCGACGCAAGGTCTGTGTGTGAAAATACTAAAATAGCACAGGCTGACTGTGCTGATTTTCGACCATCATCAACTATAATCAAACAGCACATAGGGCAAGGAGTAGGCTACATGCATTTACGCTAGCCTGTCTGTAGAGATGGGCTGTTGCAGCCTGATGCGAGAGTGCTGGCGCTGGCCTACATCGGTGTTATACTCAACCCACCGCATCGCCAAAGCAGCGACCTAACATGCAAACAGCTGTTGAGATACGGGACGGAAACACTCCGCTAGAGCAGATATGCACTGATTTTACAAGCAGAAATTAAGAGAATCTCGGTCGAATCAGGTTGTGCAATCGCAGCCTGAAGTTAGCCTGTAGCCTGCGGACGCAGTGCTCGAGATACTGGGCTCTAGGCTATATATAACCTATATAGCCAGCAATTTGTTCGGATATGACAGAACACATGATTGTATTGCCGGGAAATGGGTGAGGTTGAGAAGAAATTAGTTAGGGCATCAGAAGACACTGGAGTGTGACGCTGCTGCGTGTCTCGGGGACGACACACCCCTCTCTCTCCCGGTTCTCTTTCTCTCCCTCCCTCTCTCACGCTGTTCGTCTCTTACACCTGTGACAGCGCTGACCCAACACATGCTTACTCAGAAACCTCTTCCTCCCTCTCTCTTTCACACACGCACACACACAGCGTGTTAGGGCATCTTAACTGTGTAGACTAAAATATAGGCTCTAGATGGTTGAGAGTGAGGGCGAAAATAGGCTACACTATATTTGCCTAGAGGAGCTGGGGCTATACATGCTGATACACACACACACACACACACACGTCAATAGCATTTTCGGTTAAGGTTAGGAAGGCAGATATTTGTATAGGTTTGGTATCTATTGGTAGCCTAGCGGCCGATGAGCAGCAGTATGAGCATCATCTCTGCACTACATCTCCCCAACATCTCCAGAGCAGAAATAGCCCCAATGTCTCTCTTACTTTAACATGGCCTCTTCCTTCTCCTCCTCCTCCTTCTGTCGAGCTAACACGGCCATGATTATCTTCCTCTCTTCCTCAGTCAGATGGCTAAGGTCCGGCTCAGGCATGGACACCGGCGCAACGGGTGGGCGCGGGCCGCCCCGAGGGCCCACCGAGGCGGACATCTTCTCCCCCTTCCTCGGCGGCTCGGATTACGGACAGAAATCCCGCTGGCGGAGCCCACGTATCACGACATGGCCCACGGACGAAGCAACGGCTTGGGCAAGTGATGCAAGGCTCTCATGGTGGCGGGCACCCACGGCTGTAGTGCTTCTTCGGTTCCTAGTCGCCTTTCCTCTGCCTCTCTCTCGCTCTTTTCTCTTCTCCCCCCCACCCCCCTCCCTCCCGCCTCTCCCCTCCACTTCCAGTTACCGGGAACCCATCTCTAGTGGAGAATGATACTCGGTCACCTGGGAAGGCTTAGCTTTCTTCACAGCGGAGAGATGTTACTCTGCCGCTGCCCAGGTTGATCCGCTGACTGGGTGCCTTGTTTTCTAACGCAGCCGCGCTCTGCTGCTGATGCTGCCGCTGTCAGGGAGATGTAGAACAGTCAATGGGACCGCAGCCCCTGAAACGAGCACACCTTCTCACGCCGGGAGCGCGCATTGTCATTTGAGAATGGGGGTTCACCGTACAAGGCGCTTGCACAATTTTCTCTCTCACTTCACCAATCGTAGTGTGCTAGTGACGCGCTTCCCATCCTCCCTTCCTCGTGTGCGTGTGCGTGTGTGTCAGTAGTGTTGTTGTATCTTGTTAGGGCCCCAGCTGAAAATACTCGCAACACAAATTTAGCATTGGTTGCCTACCCTACACTAAAAATTTGTATGAGCCCATTTCAGGACCATGGACAGGGCAGTGGGCGGCCGGCGGCGAGACTCAAAACGAGATAACCAAAATATGCCCCGTTTTTTTCATAAAACATTATTCCCTCTATCGTAATGAGAATTTGATTTGTATTTTAGTTTACAAATCAACTTAGCCTACATATCATACTATTGCATATTATTGTCAGTGAATTGCGCCCAACAAGAGTCGTAGCCTAACTGTTGGCTGCCTGTTTGAGATACTCACATCAGAACTCTTTCACTTTCAGTTTAGCTCGACGCTGATGTTTCATAGTTAGGCTACATACAGTATTACTAGTGCTAGAGTTTTGTGGAATTACTTTTGTGCCTTTAATATCAAGAAACCTGTTTGAATTCGAGAACAACATTATTATTATTGCAAACAAAGATAATAATGATATTGCAAGCAGCAAAACAATAACCCAAAAGTATTGACAACAACATAAATCATATTGCATGGAATTCATTTTGAATGGCAAGTGCAAATTAATGTTAAATCAATGCAATTTACAGATGGGCTATGTACAGGTGCAGTGATCTGTGAGTTGCTCTGACAGCTGGTGCTTAAAGTTAGTGAGGTAGATATGAGTCGCCAGCTTCAGTGATTTTTGCAATTCATTCCAGTCATTGGCATCAGAGAACTGGAAGGAAAGGCGGCCAAAAGAGGAATTGGCTTTGGGGGTGACCAGTGAAATATACCTGCTGGAGCGCGTGCTACGGGTGGGTGATGCTATGGTGACCAGTGAGCTGAGATAAGGCGGGGCTTTACCTAGCAAAGACTTATAGATAACCTGGAGCCAGTGGGTTTGGCGATGAATATGAAGCGAGGGCCAGCCAATGAGAGCATACAGGTTGCAGTGGTGGATAGTATATGGGGCTTTGGTGACCAAACGGATGGCACTGTGATAGACTGTATCCAATTTGCTGAGTAGAGTGTTGGAGGCTTTTTTGGAAATGACATCGTCAAAGTCAAGGATCGGCAGGACAGTCAGTTTTATGAGGGTATGTTTTGCAGCATGAGTGAAGGATGCTTTGTTGTGAAATAGGAAGCCGATTCTAGATTTAATTTTAGATTGGAGATGCTTAATGTGAGTCTGGAAGGAGAGTTTACAGTCTAACCAGACACCTAGGTATTTGTAGTTGTCCACATATTCTAAGTCAGAACCGTCCAGAGTAGTGATGCTAGACGGGCGGGCAAGTGCGGGCAGCGATCGGTTGAAGAGCAGGCATTTAGTTTAACTTGCATTTAAGAGCAGCTGGAGGCCACGGAAGGAGAGTTGTATGGCATTGAAGCTCATCTGGAGGTTAGTTAACACAGTGTCCAAAGAAGGGCCAGAAGTTTACAGAATTGCATCATGTGTTGGCATATTTTAGCTGTCACAGAATTATGCCATGGCTTGATGTTTTAATTCGGCCATGTGTGCCATATCTTAACTGTCAATCAAACTCTGCAAAAGTTTAAACTAAAACTGAAGTTTGGGCATCCCTACCGAATGGTTACGGTTAGGGTTAAACTTAAATGTAGACATTAATTCCAAATTCTTAAGGTTAGGGTTAAGGTTTAGGAAAAGCTACAAAATTATAATAATGAGTGTCTAGCACTGAGTTGAACATGTGAACTTTAGAGACGGCCTTAAATGGTGTAGTTTTTCCACATTTCGCTAGGTCCAAATGTAATCTGGTACATGCAGAATCGCCACCTCCTGGCGTATTACATAAGTGAATGGGCCGGATTTTCTTATTGTCAGTAAATTTAATCATGCGAGAAATGACGGTGGAAATCCCTTTACGCACAAGTATTGCAATAATGACCATCATATTGAAGTAAACTTTGAGTCGCGATGATACAGTATGTTGTGTGGTCCTCCATGGAAACCCATGGAGGACCACATGAATAGTTATTGTGCTGACGTTGCCAACAGAGGCCGTTTGGAACTCGGTAGTGAGTGTCGCAACCGAGGACAGATGATTTGTATCGTCGAACAATGCTTCCGAGTTCCAGGCACTCTCAGCCGCCACAGTGTGAAAATCCATTGCGTAGTCTGCCACACTATGGGAGTCTTGACGTAGCTGGAGCATCTTACGAGCAGCCTCTCTCCCGGACAATGGTTAATCAAACACCTTCCATACTTCTGCCACAAATTCCTCTAGAATGAGGCAGATGGTGGACTGTTGCTCCCACACCGCCCTATCCCAGGCAAATGCCCTCCCGTTCATCAGAATTATGATGTACACTGTCCTCGAGCGGTCCGAGGGGAACGAAGAAGGCTGCAACTCAAAAATGAGGGAGAACTGGGAGAAAAAAGCCTGGTTCTGGATTCTCCAGCGTAGCGCTCCAGAGGAGGTAAGCGGGGTTCTCGGGACACTGGGATAGGCTGGGAGATTACGGGTGTGACCCACTGCCCAGTGGGGAATCCGCGGAATTGCTCCAGCAAAGAGTCAAATGCCTGGTCATGGCGTTTTGTCAGGGTATGGAGTCCCTCCATAAGACATTGCAGTAACTCCTCGTGTCATCCAATGGTGGCTCCTCGCAGGGAGACAGCATTGTGGAGCTGTTCTGAGTCTGTTGGGTCGGTCATGGCCAGTTCGTGCTATCACATTTTAGGCCAGTTCATACTATCAAGTTTTAGGCAAGACCCAGATGCAGACATTGTTGAAGTAACAAAAGTGTATTACTAGAACAGGGGGCAGGCAACATGACAGGTCAAGGGCAGGCAGAGGTCAATAATCCAGATCAGATTCCAAAAGGTACAGAACGGCAAGCAGTCTGAGGGTCAGGGCAGGCAGAGGTCAACAATCCAGATCAGATTCCAAAAGGTACAGAACGGCAGGCAGTCTGAGGGTCAGGGCAGGCAGAGGTCAATAATCCAGATCAGATTCCAAAAGGTACAGAACGGCAAGCAGTCTCAGGGTCAGGGCAGGCAGAGGTCAATAATCCAGTGTGGTGGGGCAAGGCCCAGGACAGCAGGCAGGCTCAGAGTCAGGGCAGGCAGAATGTTCAAAACTGTGAAAACTAGAAAACAGGAACTATATAAATGATATGCGCAAGGGGAAAAACACTGATAGGCTTGACGAACAAAACAGACAAACAGAGAACACAGATATAAAAACACAGGGGATAATGAGGGGAGATGGGAGACACCTGGTGGGGGGAGGAGACAAGCACAAAGACAGGTGAAACTTATCAGGGTGTGACAGTCCCACTAAGCGTAAACCAGATGGGATGGTATATTGTGCATTATGCTGTGGTAGCCATGCTGGTTAAGTCGGCCTTGAATTCTAAATAAATCACTGATAGTGTCACCAGCAAAGCACCCCCACACCATCAGACCTTCTCAACCATGCTTCACGATGGGAACCACACATGCAGAGACCATCCGTTCACCTACTATGCGTCTCACAAAGACACGTTTGGAACCAAAAATCTCAAATTTGGACTCATTAGACCAAAGGACAGATTTCCACAAGTCTAATGTTCATTCCTCGTGTTTCTTGGCCTAAGCAAGTCTCTTCTTATTATTGGTGTCCTTTAAAAGTGGTTTCTTTGGAACAATACAACCATGAATGCCTGATTCACAAAGTATCCTCTCAACAGTTGATGTTGAGATGTGTCTGTCACTTGAACTTTGTGAGGCATTTATTTGGGCTGCAATCTGAGCTGCAGTTAACTTTAATGAACTTATCCTCTGCAGCATAGGTAACTGTGGGTCTTCCTTACTTGTGGCGGTCCTCATGAGAGCCAGTTTCATCATAGCGCTTGATGGTTTTTGCTACTGCACTTGAATAAACTTTAAAAGTTCTTGAAATTTTCTGGATTGATTGACCTTCATGTCTTAAAGTAGTGATGGACTGTCGTTTCTCTTTGCATATTTGTTAAGTGTTCAAAATATTTATTACGATATTAGCAATTTATTCCTCAGCATTTTATACATTATTGGCATTTTATTACATTATCAGTTGCTTCAAGGTGTCTGTAATAGAATGCACATGGCAAAAACAAATATAGACATTAAGGGCTCTGAATACTTTCCGAATGCACTATAGTTGTGCTGGCCATTGTTTTAAAATCTGCTAGCTCGGATATAAATAATTATGAACTGTTACTCCAAAACGGGTTGACCATTAGAGACACATCATCTACGCCACCCTCTAAACCCTGTCTACACGGAATGAATGTGCCAAAACTTAAAAAGGCACCGAATTTGGAAACTATAGAAATCCATTTATTAACTTTTTCCTCATTTGTTACGTTACAGCCTTATTCTAAAATATATATATTTTTATTCCCTCATCAATCTACACACAATATCCCATAGTGACAAAGCAAAAATAGGCTTTTAGAAATCTTTGCAATTTTTTTAAAATAAATAAATAAAACCGAAATATCACAGTTACATAAGTATTCAGACCCTTTACTCAGTACTTTGTTGAAGTTCCTTTGGCACCTTTGGCAGCCTCGAGTCTTCTTGGGTAGGACACTACAAGCTTGGCACGCCTTATTTGGGGAGTTTCTCCCATTGTTATCTGCAGATACTCTCAAGCTCTGTCAGGTTGGATGGGGAGCGTCACTCCACTGCTATTTTCAGGTCTCTCCAGAGATGTTAGATCGGGTTCAAGTCCGGGCTCTGGCAGGGCCACTCAAGGACGTTCAAAGACTTGTCCCGAAGCCACTCCTGCATTGCTGTGTGCTTAGGGTAGTTGCCCTGTTGGAAGGTGAACCTTCACCCCAGTCTGAGGTCCCTGCCGCTGAAAAACATGTCCACAGCATGATGCTGCCACCACCATGCTTTACTGTAGAGATGGTGGCAGGATTTAATCCAGACCTGACGATTGGATTTCAGGCCAATAAATCAATCTTGGTTTCATCAGACCAGAGAATCTTGTTTCTCATAGTCTGAGAGTCCTTTAGGTGCCTTTTGGCTAACTCCAAGTGGGATGTCATGTGTATTTATACTGAACAGTGGCAGCTGAGATGAGATGGTTGTCCTTCTGGAAGGTTCTTCCATCTCCACAGAGAAACTCTGGAGCTCTGTCAGAGTGACCTTCGGGTTCTTGGTCAACTCCCTGACTAAGGCCCTTCTCCCCCTACTGCTCAGTTTGGCAGGGCGGCCAGCTCTAGGAAGAGTCTTGGTGGTTCCAACCTTCTTCAATTTAAGAATATGGAGGCCACTCTTGGGGACATTCAATGCTGCAGAAATGTTTTGGTACTATTTCCCAGATCTGTGCCTTAACACAATCCTGTCTCTGAGCTCTATGGATAATTCCAAGGATGATCAATGGCAACAGAATGCACATTAACTCAATGTTGAATCTCATAGCAAAGGGTCAGAATACTTATGCAAATACGGTTGTCAAAATATTGTCATATTCGCAAGTCCTCAACTGGCAGCTTCATTAAATAGTACCTGCAAAACACCAATCTCAACGACAAACAGTGAAGAGGCGACTCTGGGATGCTGGCCTTCTAGGCAGAGGTACAAAGAAAAAGCCATATCTCAGACTGGCCAATAAAAAGAAAAGATTAAGATGGGCAAAATAACACAGACACTGGACAGAGGAACACGCCTCTTCACTGTTGACATTGAGACTGGTGTTTTGAGGGTACTATTTAATGAAGCTGCCAGTTGAGGACTAGTGAGATGTCTGTTTCTCAAACTAGACACTCTAATGTACTTGTCCTCTTGCTTAGTTGTGCACCTGTGCCTCCCGCTCCACTTTCTATTCTGGTTAGGGCCAGTTTGCTCTGTTCCGTGAAGGAGTAGTACACAGCATTGTACCAGATCTTCAGTATCTTGGCAATTTCTCGCATGGAATTTCTCAGAACAAGAATAGGCTGACAAGTTTCAGAAGAAAGTGCTTTGTTTCTGGCCGTTTTGATAATGTAATTGAACCCACAAATGCTGATGCTCCAGATACTAGTCTAAAGAAGGACAGTTTTATTACTTCTTTAATCAGAACAACAGTTGTCAGCTGTGCTAACATAATTGCAAAAGGGTTTTCTAATGATCAATAAGCCTTTTAAAATTATAAACTTGGATTAGCTAAAACAACGTGCCATTGGAACACAGGAGTGATGGTTGCTGATAATGGGCCTCTGTACGCCTATGTAGATGTGCCATAAAAAAATCTAACATTTCCAGCTACAATAGTCATTAACAATGTCTACACTGTATTTCGGATCAATTTGATGTTATTTTAATGGACAAAAAATGTTTTCTTTCAAAAACAAGGAAATTTCAAAGTGACCCCAAACTTTTGAATTGTAGTGTATATATAAATCAAATCAAATCAAACTTTATTTGTCACATACACATGGTTAGCAGATGTTAATGCGAGTGTAGCGAAATGCTTGTGCTTCTTGTTCCGACAATGCAGTAATAACCAACAAGTAATCTAACTAACAATTCCAAAACTACTACCTTATACACACAAGTGTAAGGGGATAAAGATTATGTACATAAAGATATATGAATGAGTGATGGTACAGAGCGGCATAGGCAAGATACAGTAGATGGTATCGAGTACAGTATATACATATGAGATGAGTATGTAAACAAAGTGGCATAGTTAAAGTGGCTAGTGATACATGTATTACATAAAGATGCAGTAGATGATATAGAGTAAAGTATATACGTATACATATGAGATGAATAATGTAGGGTATGTAAACATTATATTAAGTGGCATTGTTTAAAGTGACTAGTGATATATTTTACATCAATTCCCATCAATTCCCATTATTAAAGTGGCTGGAGTTGAGTCAGTGTGTTGGCAGCAGCCACTCAATGTTAGTGGTAGCTGTTTAACAGTCTGATGGCCTTGAGATAGAAGCTGTTTTTCAGTCTCTCGGCCCCAGCTTTGATGCACCTGTATAGGGCAGCCGTCTCTAAGGTGCAGGGTGGTAGCAGGCTAGTAACAGTGACTAAAGTTCAGGGTAAGGTACTGGGCAGAGGCCGGCTAGTGGTGACTATTTAACAGTCTGATGGCCTGGAGATTATTTTTCAGTCTCTCGGTCCCAGCTTTGATGCACCTGTTCTGTCCCCGCCTTCTAGATGGTAGCAGGGTGAACAGACCTTGGCTCGGGTGGCTGAGGTCCTTGATGATCTTCTTGGACTTCCTGTGACACCTGGTCCTGTAGATCAGGGGTTCCCAAACTATTTCACTCATGCCCCCCTTCCAGCATTGGGGAATATCCCATGCCTCCTCTGCCCCTTATTTACTGCAATGCTTCACATTTTGTCATTGGGTGCACCAAAAATGTTGCTGTTTTAAAGCTCATTTTCTTGCCATTCTATAAATGGTGTCATGTGTACAGTAGGGCAAAAAAGTATTTAGTCAGCCACCAATTGTGCAAGTTCTCCCACTTAAAAAGATGAGAGAGGCCTGTAATTTTCATCATAGGTACACTTCAACTATTTTTTATTTTTTTATTTATTTTTTTACCTTTATTTAACCAGGCAAGTCAGTTAAGAACACATTCTTATTTTCAATGATGGCCTGGGAACAGTGAGTTAACTGCCTGTTCAGGGGCAGAACGACAGATTTGTACCTTGTCAGCTCGGGGGTTTGAACTCGCAACATTCCGGTTACTAGTCCAACGCTCTAACCACTAGGCTACCCTGCCGCCCACAACTATGACAGACAAAATGAGAAAAAAAATCCAGAAAATCACATTGTATGATTTGTAATGAATTTATTTGCCAATTATGGTGGAAAATAAGTATTTGGTCAATAACAAAAGTTTATCTCCATACTTTGTTATATTCCCTTTGTTGGCAATGACAGAGGTCAAACATTTTCTGTAAGTCTTCACAAGGTTTTCACACACTGTTGCTGGTATTTTAGCCCATTCCTCCATGCAGATCTCCTCTAGAGCAGTGATGTTTTGGGGCTGTTGCTGGGCAACACGGACTTTCAACTCCCTCCAAAGATTTTCTATGGGGTTGAGATCTGGACACTGGCTAGGCCACTCCAGGACCTTGAAATGCTTCTTACGAAGCCACTCCTTCATTGCCCGGATGGTGTGTTTGGGATCATTGTCATGCTGAAAGACCCAGCCATGTTTCATCATCAATGCCCTTGCTGATGGAAAGAGGTTTTCACTCAAAATCTCACGATACATGGCCCCATTCATTCTTTCCTTTACACGGATCAGTCGTCCTGGTCCATTTGAGGAAAACAGCCCCAAAGCATGATGTTTCCACCCCCATGCTTCACAGTAGGTATGGTGTTCTTTGGATGCAACTCAGCATTCTTTGTCCTCCAAACACGACGATTTGAGTTTTTACCAAAAAGTTATATTTTGGTTTCATCTGACCATATGGCATTCTCAATCTTCTTCTGGATCATCCAAATGCTCTCTAGCAAACTTCAGACGGTCCTGGACATGTACTGACTTAAGCAGGAGGACACGTCTGGCACTGCAGGATTTGAGTCCCTGGCGGCGTAGTGTGTTACTGATGCTAGGCGTTGTTACTTTGGTCCCAGCTCTCTGCAGGTCCTTCACTAGGTCCCCCCGTGTGGTTCTGGGATTTTTGCTCACCGTTCTTGTGATAATTTTGACCCCACGGGGTGAGATCTTGCGTGGAGCCCCAGATCGAGGGAGATTATCAGTGGTCTTGTATGTCTTCCATTTCCTAATAATTGCTCCCATTCAGTCTTCCCAGCCTGGTGCAGGTCTACAATTTTGTTTCTGGTGTTCTTTGACCGCTCTTTGGTCTTGGCCATAGTGGAGTTTGACTGTTTGAGATTGTGGACAGGTGTCTTTTATACTGATAACAAGTTCAAACAGGTGCCATTAATACAGGTAACGAGTGGAGGACAGAGGAGCCTCTTAAAGAATAAGTTACAGGTCTTTGAGAGCCAGAAATCTTGCTTGTTTGTAGGTGACCAAATACTTATTTTCCACCATAATTTGCAAATAAATTCATTAAAAAATCCTACAATATGATTTTCTGGATTTTTTTTCCTAATTTTGTCTATCATAGTTGAAGTGTACCTATGATGAAAATTACAGGCCTCTCTCATCTTTTTAAGTGGGAGAACTTGCACAATTGGTGGCTGACTAAATACTGTTTTGCCCCACTGTATATGTATTTGTGGGATATTTGAGAAAAGGGTGCACTCCCCAAAATGTGGGAACCACTGCTGTAGATGTCCTGAAGAGAAATGTGGGAAATTAAGGTTTGGAATGTTAACCAGGAGGGTCTAGCATCATTGTGTTCTTGTGCTCTTGACCCAAATACCAATATCAAAAGGTGATTAACACGAGATGCAAAGACACAATGGAAAGCTGGATTGTCATTAGATGAAGTGCTAACAGACAGTGCTAACAGTTCTTGGCATTTGTCTAGATTAGAGATCTGCTTGCCTTTCATTCTGCCCATTCCATTCGCCCCAATGCATAACACTGTGATTCATTGAGAAGCCAACTGCTTCAAACACACAATGTAAACAATGATGGACTGGCATACTTCTTAATGACCTAGAACCTAATGCTGATGAGCTAGCTGCGCCTTAGCTTTACACATTTAAATCAGTCCAAGACCAGCCTTGACATGTGCCAAAAATTGCATTAGGTCAATTGCTTGGCCTGACGAATAAAATATTTTGAATCTAGGACTGGTGTTTTGGACTGAAAGTCACAGAAATCTGTGTTCTGTTTTTTGATGATTGTGTGAAAATTGTATTTGCATCCTCAAAAAATATGACTAAATTGACTAAATTCATGGATCATTCAGCCCATCTCTCCAAATTGTCAATTGTGAGAAAATGCAAGTGTTTATTACTTGGCCTCCCATCTTATTTAAAGTGTCTATCAGCAGTAGAAACAATAACAAAGCATCCACCCCTTGTTTAGGTCAAAAGCTGAGGGCTGGAGAAATGTACTACTATCAAATTCATAGACAGAGGTATGGAGGCAAGTACTGACCATCCATGATATCACAATAGTAGTTTTGCCATGTTTTTAGGCTGTACAGTATTTTTTTGCATTTACTTTGTTTACAAACATTGGAGTAAAACAAGCTTCTATTGTGGGTTCCGATGAGGTATGACAGTGGAACTAAGCTCATGAGGCATTTATAAGTTAAATTTAAACGATAAGAGCGATTTCACGTGAGCATGGACGGAAAATATTTCTGGTATCTCAGAATTCTATCACAAACCATATTTGAGGCGATCATGATGAAAGTGTACATTTTAGGCCCTTTTTAGACTTAAACAGGCATCATGTAAGGCCCTACGATCCATGAACCGTGTAAAATATAGATTTGTGTTTTAAGGTTATTCATTTGGAGAAGGTGTCACCACACCCAGTAATGGTGAGGAATCAAGTTTGGTGTGACAGGAAGTATCAAATCAACAAACATGCATTTAGAACATGGGCATGCCAATGATTAAAATGGCTCTTCATGTGGGGGAATAGATCAAAGAGGTAAAACACTTCAAGAGCTGAGGGCAAACTCAGCTCTTGGTTCAGTCTACTCTGCTGGACCCAGAGTTAGGAACCTGGCTACTGCTTCATTGCTGCTCTATTGTCCCCTACTCTGCTGCTGGATACGAAAGTAAAGAGTCTTGCAATCAAGATGTTTTTCTGTCCTTCATTTTATTACAACCATATATGTTTGGAACAAAATACTCTACAAGTACCCCACATTTCTAGAGTGGGCTCTCTTACTAATTTTGAAGTTATGATCAATTTTATGACCCCCACCAACCACACCACCACAGAGATTGGGAAAATGAATGGAAAGGGAGCTCCCTCTACTGGTGACTTGCTGAATGTACAATCCTAAAGGAGTGCTGTGATTGGTTAATTACCCATAATGACAGTTTATATGAAGTGACCAAAGATATTTAAAAAAAAAACATTTAAAGTGTTGGTCCCATTTTTCATGAGCTGTAATAAAAGGTTCCAGAAATGTTCCATACGTACACAAAATCGTATTTCTCTCAAATGTTGTGCACAAATGTGTTTATATCCCTTTAGTGAATATTTATCCTTTGCCAAGATAATCCATACACCTGACAGGTGTGGCATATCAAGAAGCTTATTAAAAAGCATGATCACTAAACAGGTGCACCTTATGCTGGGGACAATAAAAGGCCACTCTAAAATGTGCAGTTTTCTCACACATCACAATGCCTCAGATGTCTCAAGATTTAAGGGAGCGTGTAATTGGCATGCTGACTGCAGGAATGTCGGGCAGAGCTGTTGCCAGAGAATTTAATGTTAATTTCTCTACCATAAGCCGCCTCCAACATCGTTTTATAGAATTTGGCAGTACATCAAACTGGCCTCATAACCGCAGACCACATGTAACCACGCCAGCCCAGGACCTCCACATCCGTCTTCTTCACCTGTGGGATCGTACGAGGATCGGGGGTGAGCTCAGGAGTATTTCTGTCTGTAATAAAGCCCTTTTGTGAGGAAAAACTCATTCTTATTGGCTGGCCTGGCTCCCATGTGGGTGGGCCTATGCCCTCCCAGGCACACCCATGGCTGTGCCCCTGCCCAGTCATGTGAAATGCATACACTAGGGCCTAATGAATTTAATTCAATTGACTGATTTCCTTCTATGAACTGTAACTCAGGAAAATCTTTGAAATTGTTGCATGTGTCACACCCTGATCTGTTTCGCCTGTCTTTGTGATTGTCTCCACCCCCCTTCAGGTGTCGCCCATCTTCCCCATCATCCCCTGTGTATTTATACCTGTGTTCTCTGTCTGTCTGTTGCCAGTTTGTCTTGTTTGTCAAGCCAACCAGCGTTTTCTGTCTCAGCTCCTGCTTTCCCCCAATCTCTCTTTTCTCGTCTTCCTGGTTTTTGACCCTTGCCTGTTCTGACCCTGTACCCACCCGCCTGACCACTCTGTCTGCAACTGACCGTGAGCCTGCCTGCCGCCCTGTACCTTTGCCCCATCCTCTGCTTGACCTGACCCTGAGCCTGCCTGCCGTCCTGTACCTTTGCCCCTGTTGCTGTAATAACCATTGTTACTTCACCACCGTCTGCATCTGGGTCTTACCTTGATACCTGATAGAACGAACTGGCCATGACTGACCCAGCAGACCCGCGCAAACTGCGCAACGCCATCTCCACCCAGTGAGTCACCATCGGTATGCACAAGGAATTGCTTTGTGGCCTTGTGGAGGGGCTCCAAACATTGGCTGAATGCCATGACCGGGCATTGGACGGGTTGTCACGGGTTGTCTGCGAGGCTGCCTACCATAGTGGTAAACCCACAGCTTCTCAGCGACTCACCTGCTAGCAGCACCGTCTCATCGGTCACTCCACCTTCTTGGGAGCCCCACTTACCTCCTCCAGAACTCTTCAATGGAGAGCCGAGCACCTGTCGGGCGTTCCTAACTCAGTGTGCCCTCGTCTTCGAGCTTCAGCCCCCCTCCTTCCCCTCGGATCGCTCCAAGATAGCCTACCTCATCATGCTGATGTCCAGGAGGGCTCTCACCTGGGCTACTGCCGTGTGGGAACAACAGCCGACTCTAGTATGGAGGGGTTCATGGGAGAAGTGAGGAATGTCTTTGATGCCCCATTCTCAGGGCGTGAAGCTTTGGCAGGACTCCCGCAGTGTAGCTGATTATGTGGTTGATTTCCGCACGTTGGCAGCGGAGAGTGCTTGGAATCAAGCGGCAGTCAAGGACGAGCTTGCATTCTGGGAGTTACCTACAGAGCTCGATTCCCTCATCGCTTTGACCATCCGTATCGAATTGGGCGATTACGGGAATGAAGGAGGGAGAGGAATTTGGATTTCCAAGTCTGGGGCGGCAGGGTAGCCTAGTGTTTAGAGCATTGGACTAGTAACTGAAAGGTTGCAAGTTCAAATACCCGAGCTGACAAGGTACAAATCTGTTGTTCTGCCCCTGAACAGGCAGTTAACCCGCTGTCATTGAAAATAAGAATTTGTTCTTAACTGACTTGCCAATTTAAATAAAGGAAAACATTTTTACAAATACATGACCATGCTTCAGTATAATACAATATGATAAAAAACAAGATATAGATTTATCAATAATGGTTGTTGATGTCGAAAAGGTTTCTGCCGGTCTTGCATGGCATTTTCTATTCAAAACTTTGGAAGCCTTCAACATTCCAGCTGAAATATTACACTTAATAATAATATGATATAATAGGCAAAATAGGGGTACAAGACAGGGATTTCCTCTCTCCCCACCTCCTGTTTCCACTGGCAATTGAACCACTTGCAGAAATAATTAGACAGGACCAAAGTTGGATGGGGAGCGTCGCTGCACAGCTATTTTTGAAGCCACTCCTGCATTGTCTTGGCTGTGTGCTTAGGGTCGTTATCCTGTTGAAAGGTGGACCTTCGCTCCAGTCTGAGGTCCTGAGTGCTCTGGAGGAGGATTTCGTCAAGGATCTCTCTGTACTTTGTTCCGTTCATCTTTGTCCCGTTCCTGACTTGTCTCCCAGTCCCTGTTTCTGAAAAACATCCTCACAGCATGATGTTGCCACCTCCATGCTTCATCGTAGGGATAGAGCCAGGTTTCTTCCAGACTTGACACTTGGTTTTCAGTCAAAGAGTTCGTTTCATCAGACCACAGAAATGTTTCTCATGGTCTGAGTGTACTTTCGGTGCCTTTTTGGCATACTCCAAGTGGGTTGTCAAGGGCCTTGCACTTCCGTCTGGCCACTATACCACAAAGGCCTGATTTGTGGAGTGCTGCAAAGATGGTTGTCCTTCTGGAAGGTTCTCCCATCTCCACAGAGGAACTCTGGAGCTCTGTCAGAGTGACCATCGGGTACTTGATCACCTCCCTGACCAAAGCCATTCTCCCCCAATTGCTCAGTTTGGCCGGACGGACAGCTCTAGAAATGCAGCCATAGAGTTAGAAGTTTAGAAGTGGATGGGCACATTAGAAGTGCCCATCCAAGAAGGCTCAAGATCGTTGGTCACAGAAATGAAATTATGTCAAATGATGTTATATATACAGTAGCTTTGATTGGACTGAACATGTCAACATCATACTGTACTTTCAAAATCTTAGCTAGCAGTCATCATCATCATGAATCAAGTCTACAATCTACTGGTAAATCTTGTTTAATCCTTGTCATATGAAGAGAAATAATGAAGAGAAAGTATAGATAAAACATATCGTTGCTCACCGGCCATTGGACATAAACATTACACAACAAGTTGAAATCGCAAATTCAACTATGATTGGTTTGGAAGGAATCAGTGGCTAACTGCAAGCATTGCAAAGCAATCACTAGCTTGCTACTCAGTGGAGTAGGTGTTTGGTCCCAATTCTGGGTTTAAGGGTCTCTTTTCAAAGCGTTTTTGTTTTTGTTTGACACACCAAGATTTACATGCTAACATCACCACTGTGCATAAGTGATTTCGCTGTAACTTGTAATGATTGAAAATTAAACATGTGTATGTTTCTTATTTAGGCCTACACAATGCTTCCTTGCAACACATGGTAGCATTTTAAATGCAACATAAGCTACACATTGTTGTTCCAAGAAATGATAATTACAGTAATAATAACAATAATTATTATTGTTATTTCTGTTGACAGTGGATTTCTCAGATAACCTCTGAATAATAGGCAAATTGCAAAGGACTTTTATTTTGATATGGTGAATACGGGATTTTCTCGTGACGTCACTACTGTGGAGAGCCATAGCCTACTTTCAAATATGCAGGGTGGTTTCGAGAACTGAACCGCGACTGACTATCTGGGCTGAAATTAATATGAACAGTAGAACAGGTTCTTAGCAAAAGTATAAACGCATACCATCTCATTGTGTATGCAAATGTATATCAACGTTGAGTACTGTCATTCTGTACACACATTCATAGTGTACATAGGTCAATTTATTTGCGCTGTATGAATGCGTTCCGTCGTGTCTGAGCAAGTCCAACTCCATTCGTTTTGGATCGGGAAGCATTGGCACTATGTGTAGTATTGATGTACACCAGTGGTCACCACCGGGTCGTGATGGGTGGGTATCATTTGTGGAACGTTCCAACAGGAATCTGTTCCAAAAACGTAAAGTACAAGGTTGCCAACAAACAACGCATACAAAGTAGCATGATCAATTCACCGAGCTAACTAAGTTAGCTGCCGAATAAGCATCAACTCACCACGTAGCTTATTCTTAATGTTTGTCCATAGGCGACCAGAGTGAGGACAGATCATTTTAGGAATGAAAGTGGTGAGTGAAAAACGTAATGAAATAGCCCAATAGCCCACCCTACCCGATATCCACAAAGTATACCCACCCGTCGTGATGAGCTACAGGGGGTGAAGGCTTTTGTTCCTGGCCAACTCTAACACAACCTAATGGTTTGAATCAGGTGTTTTGGTGCTGACTGTAGTTCAAGTATCCAGAATGTCCTTATTGTTATTAGACACTGGGCAAATCAGGACACCTCTATTTCAAGATTATTTACATATCAATATGGGCATTCTCAGGAGTCCATGTGTAACACAAACCTTGAGTATAACCACTTTATATCGCTGTAACAGTGTCTCACCACTTCTCTCTCCGCCTCTCTGGCAGACATGTTGCCTGTGTTGGTCTATGGGGAGCGGAGCACAACCCTAAGGGGCGTGCAGAGCTGTCGTCTGTGTGGGTCTGGGCTGCAGTTAGGAGGGGCTACGCTGAACTCCAGGGGCAGCGCCATGGACGCCGTGGTGGAGGGGTCACTCTGTTGGAGAATGACCACCACTACAACTCAGGTAAACACACACCCATGACTAGGGCCTGGAGTCTTTTCTAGCCAGGTCACATGGCCAGAAAAAAAAACACCAGATAAGGGTCAGATAAGGTAATAGCTCCACTAATGAATCTATATAGTTGTATTGACTTGGTGCATGGTTACATGGTAATAGATACACAATAATAACATATGGAATTACCAAATACGTATTAATTTACATTGTATTTTTTGGTAAATACCAGTAGAAACAGTACCATAAAATAAAGTGCTACCAGATTTAACTGGCTATAATTAGGTTTCCATCCAATTGGCTACATAACTTAATGCAAATATTATAGCACACGGGTGATATTACATGATATACAGGTATGTTAATGACATTTTAATTAAAGTGTGTGTTTGTGTGTGGGGAAGATGGGCGCGGTAGGGGCGGTGGATGCGGAAGGGAACATAGCCTGTGCCATCTTCACTGGCATGCTGAACAAGATGGAGGGCAGGCTGGGGGACACAGCCTGTATCGGTGAGTCATCTGATGTTTTGTCACGAGGTTAAACAGATTAAGAGATGTGTAGAGGAAGTAGGAGAGAGAAAGAGAGGAGTAGCGGGAGAAGAGATAAAGATGGAGGGAAAATAACTAGGGAGAGAGAGATCTGCAGCTTTAACAGTGATCCAGAAAGCGATGTAGTGGTTGGAGCTGAGTGGCTTGGTGAACCCTGACCCCCTGGGACGTGGAGGAATGTGTGCTGGTGTGGAGCCACTCACTACCTGCTGGATTAATGTTTCACTATGGAGAATTTTACAGCCAGCAGTCTGAACAACACACACTGCTGCCTCACACTCCTAGACTCCTTCATAAAGGCACAGGCATACAGTACATACACAGCATACTCACACAAACACCCACACTCAAATGCAAAACACATGCACATACGTGTACACACATACACAGAACGGGCTAAACATATATTACTTCAAATGCATTTAATTTAAAATGTGGTTACTGGAGTCACATGTTGAGACATTTCTGTCAAGGAACATTCCTCCTGTTAATTAGTGATGTTGGTAAATCAATACACTCAGGTCAACAACCAATGATCACATGGTCTTTAGAAATGAATCACTGTCAAAAGTTTCATAGATCACTAGTAAAAAATAAAGTAATGTGTGGGCAAGCTAGAAACCGCTATATACTGTATTGAATGCTGACTGTAGAGTTGGTAACTCACCACAGGTGGTCTGAACAAGGCAGATATAAATATATGGATGTAGATAGAAGAGTCATTTGTAATACAAGTTTGTCCCCACAAGCCAAAGCATTCCATACACAACTGTGTGAGCTGAGTGAAGGCATACAAAGGGTAAATAGGCCAGTAAATATACAGATATGCATATAGGCCTTGATCACGACTCTTAAGTTCCATTACCTTACACATAAGTCATTGAACGAAGGAATCTTCGGTAAGGGGGAGTTTTGAGAAGAGCCCCGGCTCTCGGTCTGAACATTAACACACATCGCTTGCGGTACGGTTTTGGAAGCATAAGGACCTTATCTTTCATATCAGCGAGAAATATATATATATTTTTTTAAATCAAAAGGTTAAATTGATACACACTTTTATAGGGTTAGTGTTCCCACAGCGGATATATCTCCTTGTTACAGCGCGTGTTTACGGAAGACGGCGGGACCACCTGTGGAAATGAGCTATCTAGGTTGCTCGGGAACACCTGTCAGTAACAGAAGAAGGCTGCCAGAAACATGTTGTCACTTTAAAATAATGTTGGCTGCAACTGTGATAAAGCAAGTTAAAACTGTGTACAGTGAGTGTATATTTACCGTTTGAGAAATGAATTTGGTGTGATATGTAGGTAAAGGGCTTTGTGTTTCTAGAACCGTACCTCAATTGAGAATCAATTCATGTTTAGATGGGAGTATTTGGCTGCCAGAGCCAGTCTACCACTGATAATAACATACAGTTGAAGTTGGAAGTTTACATACACTTAGGTTGGAGTCATTAAAACTTGTTTTTCAACCACTCCACAAATGTCCTGTTATCAAACTAGTTTTGGCAAGTTGGTTAGGACATCTACTTTGTGCATGACACAAATCATTTTCCCAACAATTATTTACAGACTGATTATTTCAATTATAATTCACTGTATCACAAATCCAGTGGGTCAGAAGTTTAAATACACTAAGTTGACTGTGCCTTTAAACAGCTTGGAAAATTCCATAGAATTATGTCATGGCTTTAGAAGCTTCTGATAGGCTAATTGACATCATTTGAGTCAATTGGATGTGTACCTGTGGATGTATTTCAAGGCCTACCTTCAAACTCAGTGCCTCTTTGCATCATGGATAAATCAAAAGAAATCAGCCAAGACCTCAGAAAAAAAATTGTAGACCTCCACAAGTCTGCTTCATCCTTGGGAGCAATTTCCAAATGCCTGAAGGTACCATGTTCATCTGTACAAACAATAGTACGCAAGTATAAATACCATGGGACCACACAGTCATCATACCGCTCAGGAAGGAGACACGTTCTGTCTCCTAGAGATGAATGAACTTTGGTGCGAAAAGTGCAAATCAATCCCAGAATAACAGCAAAGGACCTTGTGAAGATGCTCGAGGAAACAGGTACAAAAGTATCTATATCCACAGTAAAACGAGTCCTATATCGACATAACCTGAAAGGCCGCCTAGCAAGGAAGTTACTGCTCTAAACCCGTCATAAAAAAAGTCAGACGACAGTTTGCAACTGCACATGAGGACAAGATTGTACTTTTTGGAGAAATACCCTCTGGTCTGATGAAACAAAAATAGAACTGTTTGGCCATAATGACCATTGTTATGTTTGCAGGAAAAGGGGGAGGCTTGCAAGCTGAAGAACACCATCCTAACAGTGAAGCACGGGGTGGCAGCATCATGTTGCGGGGGTGCTTTGCTGAAGGAGGGACTGGTGCACTTCACAAAATAGATGGCATCATGAGGTAGGAAAATGTTGTGGATATATTGAGGCAACATCTCAAGACATCAGTCAGGAAGTTAAAGCTTCGTCGCAAATGGGTCTTCCAAATGGACAATGACCCCAAGCATACTTCCAAAGTTGTGAAATGGCTTAAGGACAACAAAGTCAAGGTATTGGAGTGGCCATCAAAAAGCCCTGACCTCAATCCTATATAAAATGTGTGGGCAGAACTGAAAAAGTGTGCGTGAGCAAGGAGGCCTACAAACCTGACTCAGTTACATCAGCTCTGTCAGGAGGAATGGGCCAAAATTCACCCAACTTATTGTGGAAAGCTTGTGGAAGGCTACCCGAAACGTTTAACCCAAGTTAAGCAATTTAACGGCAATGCTACCAAATAATAATTGAGTGTATGTACACTTCTGACCCACTGGGAATGTAATGAAATAAATAAAAGCTGAAATAAATCATTCTCTCTACTATTATTCTGACATTTCACATTCTTAAAATAAGTGGTGATCCTAACTGACCTAAAACAGGGGATTTTTACTAGGATTACTAAATGTCAGGAATTGTAAAAAAAAATTAAATAAAATAAAAAAAAAAAAACTGAGTTTAAATGTATTTGGCTAAGGTGTATGTAAACCTCTGACTTCAACTGTATAAGATCCTTGGACCTTAAGGACTAAAGGTAGGCTCCTTAAGAGTACATCTTGAGCTGTCTAGACATGCACATGTATAGGCTGACTGACTAATATCTGGACCAGGCAAAGATTACAATAGATGGACCACTGTCTGCAAATTGATGCAGGTTATTCTTAAGCTTACCCAATAAAAATTCACTAAATCACTGATTTGGTACGACATTGCACACGTTAGACTACAGATCACGAAATATATTGAGACAAATTACAGACAGTAGCCTACAAGTAGCAAAATAGAACTCAATTCATTGAACATGAGATGTATTTCACTACGATTGAATAAATAGGCCTATAACCTACCGCATGGCTGCCCAACCCTCTTTCTGGAGATCTACTGTCCTGTAGGTTTTCAGTCCAACCTTAATTTAGCATATTTGATTCAGCTAGTTAAGGTCTTGTTGAGCAGCTAATTAGTAGAATCAGGTATGTTAAATTAAGGTTGGACTGAAAACCCACAGGACGGTACATCTCCAGGAAGAGGGTTGGACTGAAAACCCACAGGATGGTACATCTCCAGGAAGAGGGTTGGGCTGAAAACCCACAGGACGGTACATCTCCAGGAAGAGGGTTGGGCTGAAAACCCACAGGACGGTACATCTCCAGGAAGAGGGTTGGGCTGAAAACCCACAGGACGGTACATCTCCAGGAAGAGGGTTGGGCTGAAAACCCACAGGACGGTACATCTCCAGGAAGAGGGTTGGGCTGAAAACCCACAGGACGGTACATCTCCAGGAAGAGGGTTGGGCTGAAAACCCACAGAACGGTACATCTCCAGGAAGAGGGTTGGGCAGTCCTGGCTTACTGTTTATGTTTAAATGCGATCATCTTGGTTTTCATTTTAAGCATATTTTTATACATCACTTGCAAAGACATTCACAATTTATCAGAGACGGATACATGATACATTCTATGTTTAGTGGACATCTTCGCCCGATACGGAAGAAAATATCCTCAAATTAAAGCTGAACCTCAGTCATTGTAGAATTTCAAATCCAAAGTGATGGAGTACAGCGCCAAAAACAACAACAATTGTGTCACTGTCCCAATACTTTTATCCTTTTTCTTTCGTAGAAGGGTGTGTGTGTGTGTGTGTGTGTGTGCCAGGATGTGGGGGTTATGCTGATAACAAGGTGGGAGCAGTGTCCCCCACAGGATATGGAGAAGCCATCATGAAGGTCACACATCCAAACTCATGGCTAAACTCATCCTGTTCCACATGGTAACTAGGTAACTATCTCCCTCACACACAAACACACAGTGTCACACAGACACACATATGATTTATGATATAAACTGAAGCCAGTAATGTTGCATTGGGCTAAACATCCATTCCTTCATTTGTCCATTTATACTTTCATCCATGCACGAATTCATCCATCGCTCTCCGCGGTGTGTGTACCCTGCAGGAAACAGTGAGGAGGCAGCAGCAGATGAGGCCCCAGCCTATATGAAGGAGAGTGGTTGGTCTGGGTGAAGTGGTGCTGGACCCCCATGGTTGATGCTCCGCTCGCTCCAACAGCCTGCAGATGGCCTGTACACTTCACAAAGAATATAGACGACCCCCACTAAAACACACACAGACACACACAAAACACTATGGCTTGTAGTGGAGAATAATACATCATTATACAATAAAACAAAATAACAGAGTATAGATGACTGACACTAACACACACACATGGAAAGAGAGAGAGAGAGCGAGGGAGGAAGGCATGGAAAGAGCATAGACGAGTCTAGAAGACACAAAAACAACTGATAGACTGCACTGAATTGAAATTTTTCCGTCCCATAGACTCTTACCATAACTGTGTCTTTAGCAATCTGTATAATTGAAATGTTTTCTAATCCTCAAATCAATGCTCATATTTAGAGCCAGTATTTGGAAAGTGTTGATCAAATGTAAACATAGGAATTCAGGAATAAAGCTTGTTTTTAAAACAAACATAGGCTATCATTTCAATGTCTCATTTGGAGTCCTTGAAAGTCATGATGGTTCATGGCATGCATAAATACTAGCAGATTTACCGACAAAGTTACGTATGGATTGTCCCTTTCACCTTGCATGTGTTGCGGCCGACCGTCAAAGGTCATGTACAGCTCGGATTACTCCACTAGATGGCGCAGAATATAAAGCTTGACACTAAAAAGCTATTTGCTTTAGTTGGTTTCAATTGTATCTCATCTCAAACGTCTCGAAAATGTAGGGTTTCGGAAATTCTGACTGAACCCGTGTGTTTCATTGCAAAAGTCGGAAGTGGTGTCCCCTTCCAGTCTCCGTTCCTTCCCCTGCACTGATAGAAAAAATACAAATAATAATCCTGCCTGCTCAAATTAGTATTGGTGATGGAAAGGGGATCAATTATACCATTTGTCACCTGAGACGTCATCCCCAAAACAGGTTAGATTTGATTGAGACAGGACATGTGTGGTATAGAGGGATCTGAAGGTGCTTTGGGTGTCACTGCCACTCACTCGGAGACAACCCCCATCTCACATTACTGCTATGAGTACTAACACAGAACCTCTCCTCTGACAGTCAAACCTGCTCTGCTACCCTGCTGGTCTCTTCTGGCAAGGCTGGTTTGTGTCCTAAACATTGTTTTGGAAATAGGGGGGAGATGCATGGGCATCTTACAGTTCTATTCGTCAGTTCTGTCTGCATGCGTGTGTGAAAGTGACCAAGGGCATCAGAGACATAAAAAGGTTATTTCCTGTTCTCCTATTAATCTGTAGTATCTGACCCCAAATTACAGACAGTTTATTATGAGGCTACGACTCTAATTTCTTCAGTAGGGCAGTGGGCACATTGGTCATTTAATTTCACAGATTCCATAGGCCAGGTGAAAACTAGAGAGGAACACATTGCAGAGGGATGTGTGTGTGTGCGTTTAAGGGAAATTGTCAACTCACCACTAATTCAATGTTGCCTACAGTAAAAGATAACGGGTGGAGGTGCTATTCTCGAGCCTTGGAACACCGACGGACAGTTGGAGGTCATGGATGGCAACGGAAGGACGCCCGCAAGGTTACGTTGGCGAACAGGCTATTATTTCCCCTTCAATGCGCACAGTCCGCTCTGCCATTGGTCAGCTCTGCCAGAAAGGGGAGGGACTCGAGTCCAAGAATCTTAATAGAAAAACTCCAGACTGACAGGACGAAAGAAAGGGTGACATTTCGAAAAAGACGGAGGACAAGGACGCTTTTACCTCAGAATATTTAGAAATTTTGCAGTTCTGTACATCCACACTTTACAGCCAGATAAGTGTGCTTTTCTGGATAATTTTCTGCTGTTATTGTGAACTTTATCTGAAGACAACTCAATTGCCTCGACCCTGGAATGTTGTGTCCAGGTAGGCATTGTCAGAGACACAACGGAGACTGATTTTAACGCAGCATGATACCAGCGGTTGTCCATTCTTGAAAACACTACAGTACAACCTACTATCAAGACATATCGGGCTGCCTGTACCGCGAAAGCGGAGAGTTTATTCGTCCCGGACCGGCATAACTTGCCTAATGCTGTTAACTTTTTACATTTTCGTTGATGAGGTGAAGCGGTAAGTAGCCTAGAGTATGTCCAAAGAAAACGATGATAGTGTTTGGAAGAGCCTCAACCTCACCTATTCCACCTCCTCTGTTTCCTCAGGGATAAAAAAAATATACATGGTGCATCTCGGCAGTTCCACTGGGATGCGTCAATTGCATCCCCAAGCAGTTCAATGGCGTTGTAAGGCTCGGAGAATTGCCAGCCATTCATGGCGGGAAGAAAGCGCTTCTATTTCACAATGCAAACAAGACTATTATTTAATCTTTAGAAACAAAGGAAATCATGCTTAGAAACATTTTATAAATAAGAATTGATTTGTTGAAAACAAAACCCCCCAAAAATCACAATTTATTCAGGGATAAATAGCTTAGTGTTCTAGTTAGGCTTATAGCTAACTTTTTATATATTGTTTATTATACCCCCAAGTTATAGATATGGCTCTGGTACTCTTTATTTTACATCTACCTCCAAATGTGTCTATATAACACCCTCCTGAAAACACTGACATACATCACAAAGGCATGACATGTTTTCACCTCTAAATAGTCATAGTTAAACTAAGGGTTAGTGGTTTTCTGTAAGGTATTGTAAAGGGAAGCTCTTTGTGTGTGAGAACCTGTTTTCTGTGTTGATCTAAACCCGCCTTCTGTTTGAGGAGGGGTCTCCGGCTCCACTCTTTCCCATGGAGATGATAGGAGCACTTCCTGTCTCTCTCAGAACAGGCCAGGGCATGGAGTTTATACTGGGCCGGGAGTGTGAGTTAGACATTCTTATTTCACTATGGAGACACACACACTCACAAACATGAATGCAAGAGCACAAATGCATATAAGCACATACACATAAACTCCCTCTCTCTCTCTCACACACACACACACAGTCTTAAATAACTAACCTTTTGGGGACACAATTTAGTCCCATTAACAATCCTATTTTCCCATACCCTAACCTTAACTCCAAAACCTAACCTTAGTCCTAACCCTAAACATAATCCTAACCCTAAAACGTTCTAACCTTAACTCTAAACCCCCTAGAAATAGCATTTGACCTTGTGGGGACTAACAAAATGGTCAAATTTTTGTTAGTTTACTATTCTTGTTTGGACCTCTGGACCCCACAAAATATAGTTAAACACATGCACACACACTCTTTCACCCATTAAGTTTAGACACACCACCATGACTGACTGTTAAATTGTTCTCTCTCAAGCTTAGTATTATGTAGGAAATTGTTCTGCTCCACTTGCATTGGGATCACGGGTGTCAGGACGTTAACCCCTGGCAGACCTTTGAGAGTTAGCCGTGTTAATCAGTGTTCCAGTGTCATGGCTCACCTGTCCTGTTAGCGTTCACGATCGTGCTCGGGAATACCAGCGTTTCCATTAAGTCCCGGCAGAGCCCTGTCCCAAGGTCATCTGACTGCCACCCTGGGGCGTCTCAGAGTTTCTCGGAAAAAGCTTGAGAGAGAAAAGATGACAGGGGGGGTCAAGGGGTGGCAGGGTAGCCTTGTGGTTAGAGCATTGGACTAGTAACCGAAAGGTTGCAAGTTCAAATCCCCGAGCTGACAAGGTACAAAATCTGTCGTTCTGCCCCTGAACAGGCAGTTAACCCACTGTTCTTAGGCCGTCATTGAAAATAAGAATTTGTTCTTAACTGACTTGCCTAGTAAAATAAAGGTAAAATTAAAAAGGGGGCAGGGTCTGTGCTATCAGATAGGGTATTGAAACAGGTGTCCGAACCAAAGGACTGAGCTAAACACACACATCCCAGGCAGTGTGACAACCACAAGCCTTCATAAGGCTTTAGGAGATTGAAGGTCATAAATCAAATCCCATTTTATTTGTCACATGCTTTGTAAACAGCAGGAGTGGACTAACAGTGAAATGCTTACTTACAGACCCTTCCCAACAATGCAGAGAAAAAATAATAACACAATGAATAACGAGTCGATGTGTCTGGGTACGAGGTAATTGAGGTAGAGGTGTACATATAGGTAGGGAGAAAGTGACTAGGCAACAGGATATGAATTAGACAGTAGCAGCAGGGTATGTGAGGAGTCAAAAGAGCAAAAAGAGTCAGTCAGATAGATGGTAGCAGAGAGAACCGTTTTTGAATTGGGTGGCTGGAGTCTTTGAAAATTTTTAGGGCCTTCCATAAGAATTCATAGTTGTGGAATGGGAAGGTCACAAACCTACGTAGGCAAGGAGTGTGGCGGTCATATGACTTCATAAGCTAGTGTTGTGAATGAGGTCATCAGTTGTCATATAGGAGCAGTGTTGAGGTTACTGCGGAGCGGCTATGAGCATGGTTGAGAGTTGTTTATGTTAAAGCAAAAGATGGTGGCCACTGGCCAGAACAATAATCTGCAATGCTAGGTGGTTTGGAGGTTATAAGCCTGGATGTCACAAGTCTGCATAGGCAAAGAGCATGGCTTTTATAATCATGCATAGCTGGGGGCTGTTGAGGTTATTATGTCTAGGTCTTCATGCTCCCGAATGGCACAGCGGTCTAAGGCACTGCATCACAGTGTCACTACATATCCTGGTTTGATTCCAGGCTGTATCACAACCGGCTGTGATTGGGAGTCCCATAGCGCGGTGCACAATTGGCCCAGCGTCGTCTGGGTTAGGGTAGGCTGTCATTGTAAATAAGAATTTGTTCTTAACTGACTTGCCTAGTTAAATGTAGTCTGTTTGTTGGCCCCCTTTCTCCTCTTGTGAGGTCTGCTACGCTGCAGTGTGTGTGTGTGTGTCTGCCAACAGGCAGGCAAGAGAAATGTGGCTCAGGCGTGATTTTAGGTGGAATGCTTTGATGATTGAGGCCCTTGATCCGAGCGAGATTCAGGGTTCTCCGTCCAGTGTTTGTGTGTCTGTGTTCTACTTTGAGAGTGACCAAGAGCTCACATAAGCCCAGAGAGAGAGCACTGTAAATTCAGCACCTCTCATTACCAGCTTGTTTGCAGTAAAGTTCTCAGACACACACTGCCGCTCAGTCTGCTACTGTAGAAGCTAACGTTAACCCTTTCTTCACTGTATCCCACGACCTCCTATATCACACTACTCTGTTTACAGTCTTCTGTGGGTGGAGTCATAACCTTGCTGTGACTTTGACACCTTCCACGGAGACAGGGAATGCACTATAAAAGGGCGGGACTTTTGATACTGTATACCATGTTAACATTTACAGGTCACACTGCCCTCAGTTCGTTACACATTGTATTTGATTTAGGACCCTGAAGGCACCTCATAAGGGACACATGGAATTACAACACATGCATAACACATTACAGACGTGATACTTTTAGCAGGAGAGGTTTTGGACCTATGAGTACAGTGGGAATGGTCCGTCTTGAAGAGTGAGGAATGCTACTGTATGGAAATAGAACTGAAAGGCAGTGCTTCCCACCCTTCCCCCCCTTCTCCCTCCCTGCCTCCCTCCCTCCTCCGCTCTGTGTGCTCGCCAGTTGCCAAGTGCTAAGAATCCGGGGAATGTGGGATTGCAGTATTCTGATAAAGTTTGCTTTGTTCCCTCAGTGACCTGAGCACTGGGAGGGAGGCAGGGAGTGTCAGCCTGAGCAGTACCGTGGTACACACACACACACACACACACACACACACACACACACACACTCACACACTCACACACACACACACACTCACAGATACACATGTACTGTATATAGTTTCCAGACACACATACATACGAGTATGACATACACATAGACATCCACACATACAGTTACGTACATGTACTGTGTACATTATACAGACAAACACACACCCGACCATGCTAGCGATGGTATCACAGCTGAACAGGAAAACAGACATTCCAAGGACGTTAGCCCAACAGTAACACACTTAAACTGTCCACTCAATGTGAAATAAAGGTAGAGTTGGTTGATATGGTGGAACAGGATTAGGTGGTAGAGCACTTGGAATAAGGTGGGAGGGCTATAGAATGTAGTGATGCATTCCTCACCTTATCTTTTCACAGCATACACATGTGATTACATGCACAAGCACATGTAGGCACACACACACACTTGTAGAAAACTTTTGAAGAACACTACACACAGCATAGACAGTTATCCACTACATTTAGAGACACACCAGTGTCACACAGCAGGGTTAGGGCGGGTGTGGGGGAGTGTGTATGGTAAACACAGAAATGGCCACTTTGTGATTGCATGGTGGGAGGAGGAGAGGGTTAACAGGGGGAGGCAGGAAGTCAGAGTTTTGGTTGGGTGATCAGGGGTGGAAAGGCCACTGGGAGAGAGTTCTACAATTCAGACACACTGCTTTTTGTGTGAATGGGCAATCAGTTTATTTCACTGTGTGTGCGTGTGTGTTTGTGTGCCTGTGGGAGTGTGTGTTTGTGTGCCTGTGGGAGTGTGTGTGTGTTGGTGTGTGTGTGTGTGTGTGTTTGTGTGCCTGTGGGAGTGTGTGTGATGGCTAAACAGAAGCCCTGTGTGGTGTTTACATGGGAAATATGACGCCAGTACATTGTGTGTGGGGGCTGCCGTCGTGGAATGTCACATGCTTACAGGACAACAAAGGAAAGGCAGAGAAAACATACCGGAGACCAGTGACCCTATACTGGACTCCAGAGCTGTAGCTACTGAGCCAAGTTTGTTGGAGATTTGGGATTTTTGAAAGGCGCCATGTCAACACCAATTGTTCCAATACAATGACAATGTACTTAGCATGTTGTGGGACCTTTGGTGCTAACATGGCGATAGTAGGCCAAACTGAACGGGAGATATACATATATGCCTATGCTGTATGTTACTAAAGAATAGTTCAACTAATGCCCGATGTGTGGTTTTAGCAGTGTGCATATACACTCTCCAGGACAACTGGCAGTATGGGCTACTGTAAACATCCTTGACTGAAAGCTGGTGTTTCATATAGGGCTTTCAGTCGGATGTTTGCAGCTGCCAACTGCTATTATCATCACAACTACCATACAGATATTTTTACATAGCGACAACTGTTATAGCCATCACTATTAGGCTTACCGAGTCAACTGTGTCTGCCATTAAAACAAAGAGGCTTACTCTAGCGCGCACATAGAGCCAAACAGAGCCGTACGCTAGCTTGAGCAATAAGTCAAACTCCTGGAAGGGCCACATTCCTACTGATTGTCATGTCTCCCTTTTATTTAGAGTCTTAGACCTGCAGTGTGGACTCTAGCCATTCTGTAACATGAATTGATCAATTCAATCCAAATATGTTTAGGGGTGCACACCCTGTTTCAGCACTCTGGACAGCTCTCAGTTTGACAGGCCATCCCAGGGGAGCAAACCCACAGTGATTACAAATATGGATGAGTCTCAATTCTCTTAGTTCAGTTAGATGGTTTTCTAACTGATGGTTTCCCTCATGACCACTGAAAAGTGAACAAACTGGACACACACACATACACACACACTCTGCTACTTTTCCTTATGCTGTGTGTCTGTTAGCACCATCTCTGATGACTGTGCCCAAAGGAGTTCAGAATAAGAGAGTGGGAGAAAGGGAGAGGGAGGATAGGAAATGACTGCGAGGCTCTGTTCAGGCCAGTTGATTAACAGTGGCAGGGAGGGGTTACATCCTCAGGAGAGAAGAGAGGCGGGGGGATGACGGAAAGCTGAACACGGGCCAGGGACCCAGGGATCTCAAATGTCAGATAATGCTATTCCGTGGGAGTCGTCTGCTATCTTGTTTTCCTCATCATGGGCTGCATCTCAATAGTTCGAAATTAATTTCCTTGTCTAGGATACTACCTTTATCTACTGCCCTTTCTGACCACTGACAAGCAACACGGTCGAAAATTGTCATGTCCTTTTACCAAACAGTGTTCTTGAAGGAAAGGGGACAAGGAAAGTACACTGTTAAGGAGTATTGGTATGCAGTCCTGTAAAGTTTATGATTAGGGTAATCTTATCCTTGATCTGTGGGTAAGAGTGAGTTCTAACTTCTGACCAATGACCTCTCCGGGCTTCAGTCAGTGTAAACATCCTACACTCTCAGCGGTGCCCTCTTTCAGCCGGGAGTGGGATGTTTGCGCTACCTGACTCGGGAACGCTCCCGGAATATAGTGGCGTGCTTTCGGAATGCCGGCCGAGCCGAAGCATGAAACGGGGAGGGGTTGCCATCTGATTGGCTGTGACCGGCTGATGTCGGCACTGGTGGGACAGGACCACCCATCTCACAACAGATGTGTCTAGGCAGGTAGCCTAGTGGTTCAGAACATTGGACCAGTAACCTAAAGGTTGCTGGTTTGAATCCCTGAGCTGACTGAAAAATCTGAAAATATGCCCTTGAGCAAGGCAAAACTCAAATTGCTCCTGAAAGTTGCTCTGGATAAGAGAGTGCTCAGTGACTCAAATGTTAAACAGACACGCTACAGGAAACACACACACACAGACTTACAGGAAACACACACACACAGACTTACGTGAATGACGTCATGGCAACAGAGCGCAAGAGGAAGTAGCTATAAATACCTTCAGATGACCCCACAGAGGCACACACAGCCCTCTCCATGTCTCACACCCTTCCTCCATGGGATGGGTTAGCTTTAGTGCCCTTGATCTACTGTTATTACTCCTTAACCCCAATGTTCTTTTGGGGATAACTCTGTATTCCCTACTCTTACCCTCTCTCTCCCTCTCTCTTCAATACAGACATCAGAGGAAGAAATACACTAAACGTACGTGGACACCTGCTCATCGAACATCTCATTCCAAAATCATGGGCATTAATATGGAGTTGGTCCCCCCCTTTGCTGCTATAACAGCCTCCACTCTTCTGGGAAGGCTTTCCACTAGATGTTGGAACATTGCTGCGGGGACTTGCTTCCATTCAGCCGCAAGCATTATTAAGGTCGGGCACTGATGTTGGGCGATCCCATGGGGTTGAGGTCAGGGCTCTGTGCAGGCAAGTCAAGTTCTTCCTCACCAATCTCGACAAACCATTTCTGTATGGACCTCGCTTTGTGCACGGATGCATTGTCATGCTATAACAGGGAAGGGCCTTCCCCAAACTATTGCCACAAAGTTAGAAGCACAGAATCGTCTAGAATGTCATTATATGCTGTAGCGTTAAGATTTCCCTTCACTGGAGCTAAGGGGAATAGCCCGAACCATGAAAAACAGCCCCAGACCATTATTCCTCCTCCACCAAACTTTACAGTTGGCACTATGCTTTCTGGCAGGTAGCGTGATTCATCACTCCAGAGAATGCATTTCCACTGCTCCATAGTCCAATGGTGGCGAGTTTTACACCACTCCAGCCCGACACTTGGCCTTGTGCATGGTGAGCTTAGGCTTGTGTGCAGCTGCTTGGTCATGGAAACCCATTTCATGAAGCTCCCAACAAATAGTTATTATGCTGACGTTGCCTCCAGAGGCAGTTTGGAACTCAGTAGTGAGTGTTTCTACAGAAGACATGATTTTTATGAGCTTCAGCACTCGGAGGTCCCGTTCAGTGAGATTGTGTAGCCTACCACTTAGCAGATGAGCCGTTGTTGCTCCTATACATTTCCACTTCACAATAACAGCACTTCCTATTGACTGGGGCAGCTCTAGCAGGGCAAAAATGTGACTAAATGACATGTTGGAAAGGTGGCATCCTATGACGGTACCACTTTGAAAGCCACTGAGCTCTTCAGTACAGGCCATTCTACTGTCAATGTTTTGCTATTGCGATTGCATGGCTGTGTGCTCAATTTTAAACACCTGTCAGCAATGGGTGTGGTTGAAATAGCCGAATGCACTAATTTCAAGTGGTGTCCACATACTTTTGTAGTGTATAAGCTTTGACTTTATTTAGGTTAGAGGGTGTCCTGTCTCCATGGTTTACAATGTTAAAGGCAATGTTGAATATATTGCCTTTCCCTTCAATTCACCAGAAGAGGGCAGGCTAGCCTTGCAGATCACAGATTGGGTAGGAAGTGTCATATAATTACTGCATTAAATACTGTATTATCAAAGACAATCTATTATATAGACAAGATAGTCAAGTGACTGCTCTTACAATGGAAATACATGTCCTCACAGATGGAATGCAGGTGGGAGGCGAGATCAGGTGAGACAATTCCAACCTGAACTAAGTCGTGCAGGAATTCCACGTGAATCAGTACATTTGTAGCAGCATAAACGTTACGAAACGTGTATCAGATTAAATAAACCTCACGTAATTCATATCTGTCTCATAGACCATACAAAACAATCCCCACTTGGTCTTATCACACGACCATATTTTGGGCAGATTAAATCCTCCTCGCTTTGCCCCATCTCTGATATTATTCAAAATACTATAGGCTTTATTCCACATTAAACACTGCTTTTCTCCCCTCTTTCCTTTGACTCACCATATTAGGTTTGGAAAGACTGCAGAGATTTAAGCAGGGTGCGCTCCAGCTATTCAAATAGGGTACAGGTGAAAGTGTTAGTGTGTGTGCTTCGTAAACATAAGTCAAAATATGTTTTTTCATCTATTATTGAGTATAATTAATAAAGGCTGTTGTGTAATGAATAATGTGTGTGATTGTCTCAATGAGAGTAAAACATTAATGCGTTTACTATCATCCTCAACTCTTGCGGTGCTGTTGGTCTCTCTTGAACTGTTTATGGGATTCACATGCTTTCTCTCTATTCCAAACGTTATATCACTCCTTCTCTCTCTCTCTCTCTGCCACGAGGAACTGAAACGTAGAGCAACGTAGAGCTGACCTGGGTATTTCTGTGGTCAATGAAAGAGCTGGCTGACCAACCTGCCTCACACACACATTCAGTGCCTTTAGAAACTACTCACACCATTTGACATATTGCAAATTTTTGTTGTGTTACAGCCAGAATTAAAATGGATTACATTTAGATTTGTTTTCACTGGCCTACAGACAACAGCCCATAATGTCAAAGTGGAATTATGTTTTTTCAAATGTTTACTAATTTGTTTTTTGTTTTTTAAATGAAGCTGAAATGTCTTGAGTCAATAAGTATTCAATTTTTTTAATGACTACCTTATCTATGTACCCCACACATACAATTATTTGTAAGGCCATCATTTGAGCAGTGAATTTCAAACACAGATTCAATCACAAAGACCAGGGAGGTTTTCCAGTGCCTCACAAAGAAGGACAGCTATTTGTAGATGGGTAAAAACATTGTTTTAAAGTAGATATTGAATATCGCTTTGTGCATGGTGAAATTATTATTTACACTTTGGATGGTCTATCAATATATCCAGTCACTACAAAGATACAGGCATCCTTCCAAACTCAGTTGCCGAAGAGGAAGGAAACCGCTCAGGAATTTACCATAAGGCCAATAGTGATTTTAAAACTGTTACAGTCTTCTTGGTGCTGAGATCCCACTAACGGGATCGATATGACAACAGCCAGTGAAAGTGCAGGGCGCCAAATTCAAAACAACAGAAATCCCATAATAAAAATTCCTCAAACATAGAAGTATTTCACACCATTTTAAAGACACTTCTTGTTAATCCCACCACAGTGTCTGATTTCAAATAGGCTTTATGGCGAAAGCACCACAAACAATTATGTTAGGTCAGAGCCAAGTCGCAGAAAAACACAGCCATCTTTCCAGCCAAAGAGAGGAGTCACAAAAATCAGAAGTAGAGATAAAATGAATCACTACCCTTTGATGATCTTCATCAGATGACACTCATAGGACGTCATGTTACACAATACATATATGTTTTGTTCGATAAAGTTCATATTTTTATCAAATCTCAGTATACATTGACGCGTTATGTTCAGTAGTTCCAAAAACATCCAGTGATTTTGCAGAGAGCCACAACAATTTACAATACTCATTATAAATGTTGATGAAAATACAAGTGTTATGCATGGAACTTTAGATACACTTCTCCTTAACCTCTTAAGTCGACCCTCTACTTTTTTGAACATTCTGTTAAAAATCGCGCAACATTTCAGCGCCCTGCTACTCATGCCAGGAATATAGTATATGCATTTGCTTAGTCTGTGTGGATAGAAAACACTCAGACGTTTAAAAAACTGGTTAAATCACTGCTGTGGCTTTACCAGAACGGCATTTACATCGAAAAGCACAGGAAAAACTGATCACTGAAAATGGGAAAATATATCCATGCGCTACTTGAACCCATTGATAAACGTGAACCACAATTAATTGACTGAGGTTGCAGTACCTACAGCTTCCACACGGTGTCTAGAGTCTTGTCATTTCCCTTCGAGTTTTTTCTTGGTCAAACACATACAGGACACCGTATCTCCTCCGGTCTAGGACCGGATATTTTCGTTGAGTTTCTAGCCGGACATTTTTCCAGACGGACAGCTAATGATCTTTACATCGCCTCCTGATGAATTTTATCGCTTATTAACGTTTACTAATACCTAAAGTTGCATTACAAACGTATTTCGAAGTGTTTTGTGAAAGTTTATCGTCAACTTTTTGAATTTTAAAAAATGACGTTACGTTTTGAAACAATTTTTTTTTCGTTTATCACACAGTCTACATATAACGATATCTAGGCTTTATATGGACCGATTTAATCGAAATAAAGACCCAAATAGTGTTTATGGGACATCTAGGAGTGCCAACAAAGAAGATGGTGAAAGGTAATGAATGTTTTCTATTTTATTGTGCGGTTTGTGTAACGCCGAAAGCTAATTATTTTGTTTACGTCCCCTGTGGGTCTTTTGGGGTGTTGCATGCTATCAGATAATAGCTTCTCATGCTTTCGCCGAAAAGCATTTAAAAAATCTGACTTGTTGCCTGGATTCACAACGAGTGTAGCTTTAATTCGATACCCTGCATGTGTATTTTAATGAACTTTTGAGTTTTAATTAATACTATTAGCATTTAGCGTAGCGCATTTGCATTTCCAGAGCTCTAGTTGGGACGCAAGCGTCCCGAGTAGAAGCAACAGGTTAATGCAACCACTGTGTCAGATTTCAAAAAAGCTTTAAGGAAAAAGCAAACTATGCTATAATCTGAGTACGGAGCTCAGAGACCAAACAAGCCAAAAAGATATCCGCCATATTGTGCAGTCAACATTAGTCAGAAATAGCATTATAAATATTCACTTACCTTTGATGATCTTCATCAGAATGCACTCCCAGGAATCCCAGTTCCACAATAAATGTTTGTTTTGTTCGATAATGTCCATAATTTATGTCCAAATAGCTACTTTTGTTAGTGCGTTTAAAAAAATAATTCAAAGTCACGAAGCGCGTTCACTAGGAGCAGACGAAATGTCAAAAGGTTCCATTACAGTCCGTAGAAACATGTCAAACGATGTATAGAATCAACCTTTAGGATGTTTTTAACATAAATGTTCAATAATGATCCAACCAGAAAAGCAATGGAACGCAAGCTACCTCTCACGTGAACAAGTGTCATGAGCTCAAAGCATTCTGCCAGACCTCTGACTCATTCCCCTCTCATTCGCCCCCACTTTACATTAGAAGCATCAAACTGGGTTCTAAAGACTGTTGACATCTAGTGGAAGCCTTTTGAAGTGCAACATGACCAATATCCCACTGTATCTTCAATAGGGAATGAGTTGAAAAACGACCAACCTCAGATTTCCCACTTCCTGGTTGGATTTTTTCTCAGGTTCTTGCCTGGCATATGAGTTCTGTTATACTCACAGACATCATTCAAACAGTTTTAGAAACATCAGGGTGGTGTCTATCCAAATATACTAATATGCATATATTAGCAACTGGGACTGAGTAGCAGGCAGTTTACTCTGGGCACCTTATTCAGCCAAGCTACTCAATACTGCCCCCAGCCATAAGAAGTTAAACTTCGTTGGGATTGATGTCCCATCCACAGGACGGTTGAGCTACATAGGCTAATGTGATTAGCATGAGGTTGTAAGTAACAATAACATTTCCCAGGACATAGACATATCTGATATTGTCAGAAAGCTTAAACCTTTGTTAATCTAACTGCACTGTCCAATTTACAGTAGCTATTACAGTGAAATAATACCGTGCTATTGTTTGAGGAGAGTGCACAATTTTGAACATGAAAAGTTGTTAATAACCAAATTAGGCACATTTTGACAGTCTTGATACAGCATTTTGAACGGAAATGGTTCATTGGATCAGTCTAAACTTTGCACATATACTGGTGCCATCTAGTGGCCAAAATCTAAATTTGACCTGGGCTGGAATAATACATTATGGCCTTTCTCTTGCATTTCAAAGATGATGGTACAAAAAAATTCAAAAGAAGGTTGGTTTTTTCTTTGTATTATCTTTTACAAGATCTATTTTGTTATATTCTTCTACATTCCTTTCAAATCTCCACAAACATCAAAGTGTTTTCTTTCAAATGGTACCAAGAATGTGCATATCCTTGCTTCAGGGCCTGAGCTACAGGCAGTGAGATTTGGGTGTCATTTTAGGCGAAAATTGAAAAAAAGAGGCAGATCCTTAAGAGGCTTTTAAAGACTTACCCAGAAATACTTACAGCTGTAATCTCTGCCAAAGGTGCTTCTAGTATTGATTTAGGGGTGTGAATATTTAGGGTGAAAATATTCAGACCCCTTGATTTCTTTCCACATTTTGTTACGTTACAGCCTTTTAATAAAATTGATTAAATATTTTGTTGCCTCATCAATCTAAACACAATACTGTACCCTGTAATGACAAAGCAAAAACGGGATTGTAGATTTAAAAAAAAACATTTTTGTATCACATTTACAAGTTTTTGTTTATTTTTATTTGTTTTATTTTACCCCCTTTTTCTCCCTAATTTCGTGATATCCAATTGCGATCTTGTCTCATCACTGCAACTCTACATAGGGCTTGGGAGAGGCGAAGGTTATATCATGCGTCCTCCGAAACATGACCCCCCCAAACCGCGCTTCTTATGAGAGATTATGTGAGAGTTGTGCTAAGTGTTTGGATATAAACAACAGTCTGGCCAGAAGGGTTGCCAAAGGTCAACCAAGTACAACGCGTGTGTTTGGTTTGTGTGTGTGCGTGTTATTCCATCACATGAAACCTCCTGTGAATCCCCTTAACCATATATAATGAATTATTGAATTAATGGTCAACTCCTTGGTCAAATAAATGTTTCATACACACGCACTGTCTTTGTGCTTACTGGTGTAGGCCTATCTTCTTTTCACGTCTCTTTCTGCTCCTTAGAAAGCAGAAGTTCTCTCAGAGTAACAGTTAGTTTTGACCTCGGACGGACACCTAAACAAGTCCAGTTTCGGGTGAGAAACGCAGTTTAGAGTTTTTAGTCATTAATTTAGTTCTGGAGGCAGCTCTGATGCACAGCCACAAAGTCATAAAATCTGATTGTAAACCTAACCTTAAGGTGCTACATATAGGATGTTTTTATTTTATGTTCGCATTGTAATTTCAGAAAATGTCCATAATATAATGTATCTGCAGTAATAGTGGAATGATAGTGTTTCACAGTATTACTTGCCTGCCAGTGTTTTGATTGACTGTGATATTCGCCAATTGATTTCAAATGCCGGAGCAGCATCTGTTGTCAAAACAGAAAAATCTGTTCTGACTTTGTGGCTGTGTTAGTTAAAATCACACTCATTTTCTGGTTGCTACAATTCTACACTGTTCGCTCAATTTCAGGTTACAGCTGTAAAAACTATATTTTTTGTTTCGCAGAGATTTAGATGGCACAATGATTCCCTACCCTATTCAGTGCTTGTTTTCTCACATAAACTGTAATTGAGCGAATAGTACAGAATTTTAGCAACCAGGAAATGACAGAGCGATTTCCACTAGAAAACACTGGCACAGTCAGAACAGCTTTCCCATTCTGACAAAGAATGCCGCTCCGGTGGGAGAAATCAATAGTGGAATATCACAATGAATCACAACACTGGTGGGTAAGTAGTACTTTGAAACACTATTCTTCCACTATTAGCGCCAGATACGGTAAACTGTACAGTGCCTTCAGAAAGTATTCATACCCCTTGACTTATTCCACATGTTGTTGTGTTACAGCTGGAAATTAAAATGGATTAAATAGATTTTTTTTCTCTTACCCATCTACAGACAATGCCCCACATAATGACAAAGTGAAAATATGTTTTTAGAAATGTTAGATACTTAAATATATCTCATTTACATATGTATTTACACCCTTGAGTTATTACATGTTGGTTGTTGAAAATTGCAAGAAATTAATTTTCAAGTCGTGCCATACAGTGGCTTGTGAAAGTAATTTCCCCACTTGGCATTTTTCCTATTTTGTTGCCTTACAACCTGGAATTAAAATAGATTTTTGGGGAGTTTTTATCATTTGATTTACACAACATGCCTACCACTTTTGAAGATGCAAAATATTTTTTACTGTGAAACAAACAAGAAAGAAGACAAAAAAACAGAACTTGAGCGTGCATAACTATTCACCAACCCAAAGTCAATACATTGTAGAGCCACCTTTTGCAGCAATTACAGCTGCAAGTCACTGGGATTTTTGCCCATTCTTCAAGGCAAAACTGCTCCAGTTACTCAAGTGTTGCTTTAGCAGTACGCTTAGGGTCATCGTCCTCTCTGGAAGACTGTAAAAGGTTTTCCTCAAGAATTCCCATGTACTTAGTGCCATCCATCATTCTTCAATTCTGACCAGTTTTCCAGTCCCTGTCGATGAAAAACATCCCCACAGCATGATGCTGCCACCACCATGCTTCACTCTGGGTATGGTATTCTTGGGGTAATGAGAGTTGTTGGGTTTGCGCCAGACATAACATTTTCCTTGATGGCCAAAAAGCTCAATTTAGTCTCATCTGACCAAAGTACCTACTTCCATATGTTTGGAGAGTCTCCCACATGCCTTTTGGTGAAACCCAAACATGTTAGCTTTTTTTCTGGCCACTCTTTCGTAAAGCCCAGCTCTGTGGAGTGTACGGCTTAAAGTGGTCCTATGGACAGATACTCCAATCTCTGCAGTGGTTTCTTTGGTATTTTTGTTGCCACTCTGATTAATGCCCTCCGTGCCTGGTCTGTGAGTTTTGGTGGCCCTTTCTTGGCAGGTTTGTTGTGGTGCCATATTCTTTCCATTTTTTAATAATGGATTTAATGGTGCTCCGTGGGATGTTCAAAGTTTCAGATATTTTTTTATAACCTAACCTTGATCTGTACTTCTACACAACTTTGTCCCTGACCTGTTTGGAGAGCTCTTTGGTCTTCATGGTGCCGCTTGCTTGGTGGTGTTGGTGGTGAGATCATATGACAGATCATGTGACAGTTAGATTGCACACAGGTGGACTTTATTTAACTAATTATGTGACTTTTGAAGGTAATTGGTTGCAACGGGTCTTATTTAGGGTCTTCATAGCAAAGGGGATGGATACATACACACGCACCACTTTTCCGTTTTTTGTATAACATTTTTTTTTAAACAAGTTATTATTATTTTTTCATTTCACTTCACCAATTTGGACAGTTTTGTGTATGTTCATTAAATAAAATCCCAATAAAAAATCTATTTAAATGACGGGTTGTAATACAACAAAATAGGAAAACCGCCAAGGGTGATGAATACTTTTGCAAGGCACTGTAGATTTTCAAGACGATTTAATTGGAGTTACATTTTTGACTACACTGGGCCTATAATATTTAATCGATTTTACACAGTAGTGGTTAGTTTATTGTCCATGTTCAACAATAAAGTTTTTCTTGTTTATATTTTCCTTCTTATTCGCCACATGTTATCTTACCTTCAAGGTCACAATGTTTGCCTATATACAGTATACACTTTCTAAATGTCTCTGATTTAATACATGTAGCTGTAGATGAGAACAAGTGAATGCTAAATCTGATGTAATGCATCATATGCACCTCTTACAAATAAATGAATAATATTATTAATATCATAAAACAATGTGTTAGAAATGAAACTTTTGATTGGCCAACATAATGAAAGATTTCTTGTTACAAAGGTGTGAACGTGAAAAAAGGATGATGATCACACCAACTCTGACAGACAAATCCCTGGAGCCCACTGGTGGTACAGACAGGAAGCAGCACACTTCTTATCAGGTGCAGACACAACACCTGCAGAAGTTTCCAGTCCAAACTTGAGAGTAAACTGAAACAATAAAAGGAGAAAAACATCAAGAAGCCAAGGCAAACGTTCCAATCTGGAAGGGGAGTGAATGTCTCACACACAGGCAGCCGCACATGCTTGATAACGTACATTTGAAGTCGGACGTTTACATACACCTCAGCCAAATACATTTAAACTCAGTTTTTCACAATTCCTGAAATTTTATCCTAGTAATAATTCCCTTGTCTTAGGTCAGTTAGGATCACCACTTTATTTTAAGAATGTGAAATGTCAGAATAATAGTAGAGAGAATTATTTATTACAGCTTATATTTTTTTCATCACATTCCCAGTGAGTCAGAAGTTTACATACACTCAATTAGTATTTGTTAGCTTTGCTTTTAAAATTCTTTAACTTGGGTCAAACGTTTCAGGTAGGCTTCGACAAGCTTCCCACAATAAGTTGGGTGAATTTTGGTCCATTTCTCTGACAGAGCTTGTGTAACTGAGTCAGGTTTGTAGTCCTCCTTGCTCGCACACGCTTTTTCAGTTCTGCCGACACATTTTCTTTTGGATTGAGATCAGGGCTTTGGAATGGCCACTCCAAAACCTTGACTTTGTTGTCCTTAAGCCATTTTGCCAGAACTTTGGAAGTACGCTTAGGGTCATTGTCCATTTGGAAGACCCATTTGCGACCAAGCTTTAACTTCCTGACTTATGGCTTGAGATGTTGCTTCAATATATCCACATATTTTCCAGCCTCATGATGCCATCTATTTTGTGAAGTGCACCAGTCCCTCCTGCAGCATAGCACCCCCACAACATGATGCTGCCACCCCCTTGCTTCACGGTTGGGATGGTGTTCTTCGGCTTGCAAGCGTCCCCCTTTTTCCTCCAAACATAGCTATGGTCATTATGGCCAAACAGTTCTATTTTTGTTTCATCAGACCAGAGGACATTTCTCCAAAATGTATGACCTTTCCTTTCAGGTTATGTCCAATATAGGACTCATTTTACTGTGGTTATAGAGTTTTGTACCTGTTTCCTCCAGCATCTTCACGAGGTACTTTGCTGTTGCACTTTTTGCACCAAAGTACGTTCATCTCTAGGAGAAAGAACGCGTCTCCTTTCTGAGCGGTATGACGACTGCGTGGTCCATGGTGTTTATATTTGCGTACTATTGTTTGTGCAGACGAACATGGTACCTTCAGGCGTTTGGAAATTGCTCCCAAGGATGAACCAGACTTGTGGAGGTCTACCATTTTTTTCTGAGGTCTTGGCTGATTTCTTTTGATTTTCCCATGATGTCAAGCAAAGAGGCACTGAGTTTGAAGGTAGGCCTTGAAATACATCCACAGGTACATCTCCAATTGACTCAAATGATGTCAATTAGCCTATCAGAAGCTTCTAAAGCCATGACATCATTTTCTAGAATTTTCCAAGCTGTTTAAAGGTACAGTCAACATAGTTTATGTAAACTTCTGTCCCACTGGAATTGTGATACAGTGAGTTATAAGTGAAATAGTCCTAACCGACTTGCCAAAACTGTAGTTTGTTAACAAGAAAGGTGTGGAGTGGTTGAAAAACTAGTTTTAATGACTCCAACCTAAGTGTATGTGAACTTCTGACTTCAACTGTATGGGATATCAACAGAGGTACATTTTTCTGGGTGACCTAAATATTGATTGGCTTTCATCAAGAAGCCTACTCAAGAAAAAGCATCATCTGTCACCAGTCAGTGCCTGCAACCTGGTTCAGGTTATCAGTCAACCTACCAGGGTATTGACAAACAGCACAGGAGTTAAATAATCCACAAGTATTGATCACATCTTTACTAATGCTGCAGAAATCTGCTCTAACGCAGTATCTAAATCTATCAGATGTAGTCATCATAATATAGTAGCCATTTCTAGGAAAACCAAAGTTCCAAATCTTGAGCCTAAAACAGTGTATAAGAGGTCATATATTTAAGTTTTGTAGTAATTCCAATGTTGAAGGTGTAAAGAATATTTGCTGCTCTGTTGTGTGTAACGAGGAGCAACCAGACACTGCACTTATGAAATTGCTTATTCCAGTTACTAATTAGCATGCACCCATTAAGAAAATAACTGAAAAAAAGTTAAATCCCTGTAGATAAATTATATAAAAAATTATAGTAAAAACTGGCAAGTGTCTTCACTGACTTTTTCAACCTTTCCTTGACCGAGGCACGTTTCAAGCAAACCACCATAGTCCCTGTGCCCAAGAACGCCAAGGTTACCTAAATGACTACCAACCCGTAGCACTCACATCTGTAGCCAAGCTTTGAAAGGCTGGTCATGGCTCACATCAACACCATCATCCCAGAAACCCTAGCCAAACTCTCATTTGCATACCGCCGCAATAGATCCACAGATGACACGTTCTCTCTTGCACTCCACACTGCCTTTCCCACCTGGAATGTAGTGGAGCGGGTTGAGAGTTTCAAGTTCCTTGGTGCCCACATCACCAACAAACTATCATGATACAAACACACCAAGACAGTTGTGAAGAGGGCACGGCAACACCTATTCCCCCACAGGAGACTGAAAAGATTTGGCATGTGTCCTCAGATCCTCAAAATATTCTACAGCTGCACCATCGAGAGCATGATGTGCTGAGCTGTATGCACTACCCTCTGTAGCACATTGCGTTCAGATGCTGAGCAGGTGCCATACCAAGCGGTGATGCCGCTTGGTATGGCACCGCTTGGTATGGCAACTGCTCAGCATCCGACTGCAAGGTGCTACAGAGGGTAGTGCATACAGCTCAGTACATCACTGGGGCCAAGCATCCTGCCACCCAGGACCTCTATACCAGGCGATGTCAGAGGAAGGCCCTAAAAATTGTCAGACTCCAGCCACCCAAGTCATAGACTATTCTCTCTGCTACTGCACGGCAAGTGGTACTGGAGCACCAAGTCTAGGTCCAAGAGGATTCTTCACAGCTTCCTGCAAGCCATTAGACTGCTGAACAGTTAATCTAATGGCTACCCTGACTATTTTGCATTTACCCCCTTTTTTATGCTACTGCAACTCTCTGTTTATTATCGATGCATAGTCACTTCACCCTTACCTACATGTACATATGACCTCTATTACCTCAATTAACCCGTACCCCCACACATTGACTTGGTACCGGTACCCCCTGTATATAATTTTACCAAATTTCTGTCGGCATGTTTAATGTGCAACCAGAGGAAAAATAACTCTGGACCATCTTTAAGCCACACACAGACACACATACAAAGCTCTCCCTCACCCTCCATTTGGCAAATTTGACCATAATTCCATCCTCCTGATTCCAGTTTACATGCAAAAAAATAAAGCAAGGAAGCACCAGTGATTAGATCAATAAAAAAGTGGTCAGATGAAGCAGATGCTAAGCTACAGGACTGTTTTGCTAGCACAAACTGGAATATGTTCCGGGATTCCTCCAATGGCATTGAGGAGTACACCACATGTGTCATTGGCTTCATCAATCGATGACGTCGATGACATCGATGACGTCGTCCCCACAGTGACCGTACGTACATAAGCCAACCAGAAGCCATGGATTACAGACATATTTTTTATGCATGTCAATCTCTCGTGGCTCAAAGTAGAGGAGAGATTGACTTCATCACTACTTGTATTTGTGAGAGGTATTGACATGTCGAATGCACCAAGCTCTCTGTTTACACTATTAGCACACAGCTTAGACACCCATGCATACCCAACAAGACATGCCACCAGAGGTCTCTTCACAGTCCCTAAGTCCAAAACAGACTATGTGAAACACACAGTACTACATAGAGCCATGACTACATGGAACTCTATTCCACATCTAGTACCTCATGCAAGCAGTAAAATTTGATTCAAGAAAAAACCCCACATAAAAATACACCTTATGGAACAGCGGGGACTGCGAAGATACACACACACAGTTACAGACACATGCATACACACACACGATAACATGCGCACTATACACACATGTACACCTGGATTTTGTGTTGTAGATATGTGGTAGTAGAGTAGTGGATGGGGCACACACCTAATGTGTTGTGAAATCTGTTGTGAAATGTATTTGACATTTTTAAATTGTATAACTGCCTTTTGCATGTGTTTGTGTGTGCGTGTTTGCGTGTATGTGAATGATCACACATCATATCGCACGCATTTTTCTTCTCACAACACACTTTAATTTACACCAACCTGTGTGTGTTGCTTCAGAGTGTTTCAGTTTTAAAATCTCTACTGTTAACCTGAAATTGCCATAACTCTGGATATCCATAGCACTCTTTGGACTCATACGTGTGCTGCTGTCTATACACTCGCCTTCTGTGGTCTTGTAAACTGCCGTGGGGCAATCGGGGTCATAGTAGGTCAGGCTCATAGAATGGCTTGAACAGACATGTTCTATACATCTAACGGTGACAATATCATTTGCCATTAGTATATGTCGAACAATGAGAAATGTAGCTGGTTGGGTTTGTCTGTAGGGTCTTGCCACCAGCGCTCTCTACTCCCATATACTCTCTCTTACACACACATACGCACAAGAAAGTACACATTGTCTTTTCCTTTTGACTTGCCATATTTTAATACAGTAAAAAATGTGTCTCCATACACTTTCTATACAAATCATAAGAATTGATACAAGTTACAAAACATACTTATGTATGGAACCTCTACACATCCAAAGACAAGTCAGTCACAAGGGTGGACGCAGACAGAGAGAGAGAGAGAGAGAGAGATGCATCTATCCCTGAAACAGACCACTATACATTGTATATGGAAGTAACACATTTGAAGAGTTTCCAGCATTCCATAGACTGGATTTACAGTTAGTTCCTCTCCTCATTCCTGTTTCTCGTGCCAATCCTCCATCCCCTCCCAAATTGCGTCATCTTAGCCCAAATGACAATAGAGGCAGTGAAACAATGAGTGTCTGGAGAGAAACAGAGAGGGAATAGATTATTCTTTATTATAATCTAAATTTCCTCTGAAAGATGGGGTAGGGGGGGGGAATTAGACATTTGAACTGTTCTTCATTGGCACATTATTTCAGTACGCCAATGCCAACCAACTGTACGACTGGAGATAAGGAGAGACAGAATGAGAGAGAACAAGAAAGAAAGAGAGTTGGATTCAAGCCATCCACTCAGCCTCCTTTAATTCTCGCAATTGCGGAAGAAGTGGTAGATGAAGAGTAGGAAGAGAAAGAGAGTGTGAGAGAGAGAAATCCTAAAAAAAACAGATATGCACTGTATACAAAGACGAGATACTCTATTGTGTATGGGTTTATGGGTGAGGGAAAGAGTGAGTAAATCTGTCTGTATGAATAATAAGTTGTGTATAGGCTTTACTATAAATGCTTATTTGTATCTACATACACTCAACAGTTATGCATTTTCTTTTCCCAATAAAATAAAAAAACAGGCATATCACCATCCTGGATTCGGATCCAATTAAAGTCTTGCACGTCCCCAATAGATTGGTCCAGGATTCAGGACCCAAGTGCCAGGTACTGTTGTCACCCGTTACTGTGAATCATGTGAATTGTGTGCCATTCAAAAAAAGAGCTATGTCAAGCTGCCGTCAAGTTATTTGCGTGTTTATAAGAATACCGGTACACTGAAATGGTCAGGTTCTGTCCTTGTGAAAGCAAATCCTACCTTTTCGCTAACACCCATCAGGTAACCACATTCATACCCGAAAACACCCTTTAACACAAACACTGGTAAGTACACACACATCCCTAATGGCACACAATGAACCAGTAAAAGATGAATAGAAAAAGAGGCACTTCAGATAGTAGTACACAAATTGCCTAGCACACACACACACACTACAGTCTCGACACACTGATAGTTACAGTGTTAATACTTGAGCCCATATTATCAATCACATTACAGTATACCTGAAAAGCTCATATGAGCCTGTGCGTCTGACTAGCTTGGCTGCTCGGAAAGCTACAGAAGGCTTTGTGTAGGAAGATGGGATTCCGACACCCAAAGTTTCACCGTCATCGCCAGGCTCAGCAGTCAACAGAAAGATCAGCTCAGGAAGTAACAGAGCTATTTCATATAGGAAGACAGATTGTCAAAGGTGCAAGGTTCCACACAGCAGCTGCCCTTTCAAGAAGTTGTTCATATCCTATCAGATTATTTGTTTCATACTTCCAATCGATCAGGCTGCTTGTTGTTGACTAAGCCCTACATGTGATCTGCTTGGCTAGAAGGTTCTGTACAATTAGTGGATTACCAAGTGCAGTCAATTTACACAAAAGGAAGAATGACATTGTGACAAGAGAGAAAACATTGCAAGAGTAGTTTAACGTTAAGGATTGTGCTGCATACTAAACTTAGCTACTACAACTTAGCTACGACTTTTGAGTTCATAAAAACATGGCATTGGCCAGTATTGCTACAATAACCCCCCAACCGCCCACCAATCCATCAAGACACACATACACCACTTCTTCCCTCAACTATTCTCCCTACAGTGGAACAGTCTCAATGTACTTGCCCCTGTCCCCCCTACCCCTCTCCATCACCCCCTCCTGGAGGGTTTTGGTGGAGACGGTATAGCCCTTGGTTCCCTTCCCATCTCCTCCCCCACCCCCCCCTCCCACTGAGTCCTTCTTCGGAAGTGGACTACAAGCCCTATGGGGGTCTCCTCCTCTCCTCTCCCTCTCTGGGGTGGGTTCTGCCACCCTGCCTCCTGGCCCTGCCTCAGCTCCTCTCCTCCTGGCCGGGGGCCCCCAGAGGAAGGTGTTGGCCGGCTGGTAGTGCTGGCGGGCGTACCGGAGCAGGCTGCGGCGGTGGGAGCGGAGGCGGATGGTGTAGACGTAATACTCTAGGGTGCTGTGCAGCATGTTGGGCAGGGTGCCCCGGCACAGAGCCTCATCCAGCAGGAGACGCACCAGGGGGGCCTTGAAGGCCTCAAAGCCCAGCTCACCCAGAGACTTGAGGATGCGTGTGATCCGCAGATAGTTATGCTGGGACCTGGGGAGAGAGGGAGAGATAGGTTACTCATCACCAAACCACCTTCGCTATAGACCCAGAGAGAAATTGTGTGAGTGTGTGTAAGTACTCCTGTGTTTACCACTCACTCATTGAGGTGCTGAAAGCGTTCTTGCCAGTTGGAAGCTCGGGCGACATTTCCACTTTTATCCAGGAGTTTGATCCCGTAAAAATCCAGCATGAGTGTGTACGCCAGCAGAAATCGCCGCTTGGCCTCCCGAGTGCTTTGGAATTCCTATGGGACACAGCAAAGATCAGCCGGAAGTATAAGTAGATCCCCCAATATTCAAAATTCCTGTACAACATGATGACATATAGACATTTTCAGATCAGTCAAACCACATGGTTAAGTCTTGTTATTGTCTTTACCTTGATCTCCTCCTGAGTGAGTTCTTGAGCATAGAAGTTGAGCCCTTGCTCCCTCAGAGGGAAAAGCCTGCAATAAAGACAGAGAGAGAAGACTGTCAAAGAGTGAGATTAACTCTCTCCCCTTGACTTTTCTATGCAAATCTCCCTGTCCTCTCTTGTCTGTCTTTATTCTCTTGCTCTTCCCTACTGTCCTCTTTTCTTCTATACGCGCATCTCTCTCCCACTGCTGTCTCTTATTACAGTGGCTTGCGAAAGTATTCCCCACCTTGGCATTTTTCCTATTTTTTTGCCTTCCAACCTGGAAATCAAAATGTATTTGTTGGGGGGTTTGTATGATTTGCTTTACACAACATGCCTACCACTTTGAAGATGCTAAATATTTTTATTGTGAGACAAACAAGAAATAAGACAAAAAAACAGAAAACTTGGGCGTGCATGACTATTCCCTCCCCCAAAGTCAATACTATGTAGAGCCACAATTTTGCAGCAATTACAGAGGCAAGTCTCTTGGGGTATTTCTCTATAAGCTTGGCAAATTTAGCCATCCGGATTTTTGCCCATTCTTCAAGGCACAACTGCTCTAGCTCCGTCAAATTGGATGGGTTCCGCTGGTGTAAAGCAATCTTTAAGTCATACCACAGATTCTCAATTCGATTGAGGTCTGGGCTTTGACTAGGCCATTCCAAGACATTTAAATGTTTCCCCATAAACCACTCGAGTGTTGCTTTAGCAGTATGCTTAGGGTCATTGTCGTGCCGGAAGGTGAACCTCCGTCCCAGTCTCAAATCTCTGGAAAACTGAAACAGGTTTCCCTCAAGAATTTCCCGGTATTTAGCCATCCATCATTCCTCAAATTCTGGCCAGTTTCCCAGTCCCTGTCAATGAAAAACATCCCCACAGCATGATGCTGCCACCACCATGCTTCACAATGGGGATGATGATCTCTGGGTGATGAGAGGTGTTGGGTTTGCGCCAGACATATCATTTTCCTTGATTGCCAAAAAGCTCAATTTCGTCTCATCTGACCAAAGTACCTTCTTCCATATGTTTGGGGAGTCTCCCACATGCCTTTTGGTGACTATCAAACACGTTTGCTTCTTTTTTCTTTAAACAATGCTGTTTTTCTGTAAAGCCCATCACTGTGGAGTGTAAGCCTTGAAGTGGTCCTATGGACAGATACTCCAATCTCCGCTGTGGAGTTTTACAGCTCATTCAGGGTCATCTTTGGTCTCTTTGTTGCCTCTCTGATTGATGCCCTCCGTGCCTGGTCCGTGAGTTTTGGTGGGCGGCCCTCTCTTGGCAGGTTTGTTGTGGTGCCATATTCTTTCAATTTTTAAATAATGGATTTAATGGTGCTCCATGGGATGTTCAAAGTTTCTGATGTTTTTTTATAACCCAACCCTGGTCTGTACTTCTCCACAACTTTGTCCATGACCTGTTTGAAAAGCTTCTTGGTCTTCATGGTTCCACTTGCTTGGTGGTGTTGCAGACTCTGGGGCCTTTCAGAACACGTTTATATATACTGAGATCATGTGACAGATCATGTGACACTTAAATAAAGTCCACATGTGTGCAATCTAACAAATTATGTGACTTCTGGAGGTAATTGGTTGCACCAGGTCTTACTTAGGAGTGTTATACCAAAGGGGTGAATACATATGCAAAAACCACTTCTCTGTTTTTAATGTTTTATAATTTTTTAAAACAAGTTATTTTTTTCATTCCACTTCACCAATTTGGACTATTTTTTTTGTATGTCCATTACATGAAATAAAAATAAATTTAACCTGTTGAACCTATGGGGGCGCTGTGTCATTATTGGATAAAAAGACGTCCGTTTTAAGCGCAATATTTTGTCACGAAAAGATGCTCGACTATGCATGGAATTGACATCCTTGGAAAGACACAACTCTGACGTCTCCAAAACTGCAAAGATATTATCTGTGCGTGCCCCAGAACAAATGCAACAGGCGAAACCAAGATGAAGTTTCATACAGGAAATGCCCCGGATTCTGAAGGCGCTGTGTTCAAATGTCTCCTTATATGGCTGTGAATGCGCCAGGAATGAGCCTGCGCTTTCTGTCTATTCCCCGAGGTGTCTGCAGCATTGTGACGTGTTTGTAGGCATATCATTGGAAGATTGACCATAAGAGACTACATTTACCTGGTGTCCCGCCCGGTGTCCTGTGTGCGTAATCTGTAGGTCCATGCGCATTCCATTTCTTCAGAATTGAAACTAAACTGCCACGGTGGATTTTATCGTCGATAGATATGTGAAAAACACCTTGAGGATTGATTCTAAACATCGTTTGCCATGTTTCTGTCGATATTATGGAGTTAATTTGGAAAAAAGTTTGCGTTTTAATGACTTATTATTATTATTTTTTCCTTACCCAAACGCGATGAACAAAACGGAGCGATTAGTCGACACAAATAATATTTTTTGTAAAAACTGAACATTTGCTATCTAACAGAGTCTCCTCATTGAAAACATCTGAAGTTCTTCAAAGGTAAATGATTTTATTTGAATGCTTTTATGGTTTTTGTGGAAAATGTTGCATGCTGAATGCTAGGCTTAATGCAATGCTAGGCTATCAATACTCTTACACAAATGCTTGTTTAGCTATGGTTCAAAAGCATATTTTGAAAATCTGAGATGACAGTGTTGTTAACAAAAGGCTAAGCTTGAGAGCAAATAGATTAATTTCATTTCATTTGCGATTTTCATGAATAGTTAACGTTGTGTTATGCTAATGAGCTTGCTGATAGATTTACACAATCCTGGATACAGGGGTTTTTTCGTAGCTAAACGTGATGCAGAAAACGGAGCGATTTGTCCTAAACAAATAATCTTTCAGGAAAAACTGAACATTTGCTATCTGAGAGTCTCCTCATTGAAAACATCTGAAGTTCTTCAAAGGTAAATTATTTTATTTGAATGCTTTTCTGTTTTTTTGTGTAAATGTTGCCTGCTGAATGCTAACGCTAAATGCTACGCTAAATGCTACGTTAGCCATCAATACTGTTACACAAATGCTTGTTTTGCAATGGTTGAGAAGCATATTTTTAAAATCTGAGATGACAGTGTTGTTAACAAAAGGCTAAGCTTGAGAGCAAATAGATTAATTTCATTTCAATTGCGATTTTCATGAATAGTTAACGTTGCGTTATGGTAATGAGCTTGAGGCTGTAGTCACGATACCGGATCCGGGATGCCTCGACGCAAGAAGTTAAATTACAGGTTGTAATGCAGCAAAATAGGAAAAACGCCCAGGGGGATGAATACTTTTGCAAGGCACTGGAAGTAAATTCATTGAGCAACAGCCACTCGTCTGCACACGCTCACTGCTGCTTAGACACCCACTAATTGATATTATGCTAATGAACTGCTCTGTCAGAATAGAGAGTATGAGAGAAAGTGAGAGATAATAAGGTTGGCGCTGCAGGGAGTAAGTGAGATTGGCAGGATATGTGAATCCCAGTGTTTTTTTCTCCTGGTGTTATACAGGTCTCTAAGTTATGTAGGTCTGTGTCAGATAAAGCATTGGCTGTACTTTGCTGTTCTCTTTTCTGCTTTCTGCTCCTGCAAAAAAGGTTGAGATAGATTTCTATGTCCAAACATACATATGTTACAGACCTGGATCAGACCTGGGTCAAATTCTATTTGAAATCATTTCAAATACTTAATCTGTGCTTGATTGGTTCTAAAACTCAAATCGTATTTGAACCCAGGTCTGATACGTAGTCACAGGTGTGCATGACACACACACACACACACACACGCACACACACACATCCATAGTACCTCGAAGGGCCTCTTACCACTGTATGTAGGTGTGATTGTGCTCCAGTTTGTCATAATTTCCTCTCCATTTGGTCAGGATCTCCTCAATGAAGATACCTAGAGAGGGATTCAGGTCAATCACATAAATGATACAGGAAAACACACCTGCCCTGTTTGGGGTCAGCATAAAATGTGTGCGTGTGTCTGCAGGCTAGTGTTTGAACAATAGATCAGCTCTTAATCCTCTGGACTACTCTGTTCAAACATGACCCAAGGCCAATCAAAACTCTCTAAGCCATGAGCCAGTAACACTGCTGTGTGTCCGACGAGTGTATGTTGCTGTTTGTCACTGTGTGTTAGTGTGTGTGTGTGTGCTGACCGTCTGGTATTAGAGGGATCTTGTTCAGGTAGAAGCGGAGGTTGCGGTAGTCATTAGGTAGCCGGGGTGCCTTGTAGTTCTAGGGAGGGAGAGGATGAGGAGGGAGAGTCAGGAAAAATCAGGCTAGTGTGTGTGTGTGTGTGTGTGTGTGTGTGTGTGTGTGTGTGTGTGTGTGTGTGTACCGTACCGGGTAGCTGTGGCGATATTTGTAAAGATCCTTTGCAGCATAAAAACTCCTCTTCATCTTGGTGCTGGACTTAGAGTCAGAGGGCTATGATAGAAAGAGAAAAAGAGAGAGAGGAAATAAAATAGTGAATGAACACTGACTGAAATAGATAGCAACAATGATATCAACCGCGAGACACACAAACCCATAACAGCATAGCAGATGTCTGGCTTGAGTGGGTTCGTAACTGAACTGGAATTAACTATTTTTGGTGTAGGTAGAATAATAATCTGCCAATTCCTTCTCCATGAAAGCAATTCTAACTTCATGCAGGCTTCCAATGCATTCACAGTCAGGATAACATGAAGGAAAATGCACCATATAAAAGCATATCAAGGTATTATAAAGGCAATTGACTCGTTACAAACAAATATTGTTGTTTATCTCTTTTATACTTATGAACATGGATGCATCCCATCAAAGTTGTAGGGTTGTTGCCTATTGTCATTTTTCAGAAAACAAAATTAGAAAAAAAATAGTAAGCCTAAAGGCCTAGCTAGACCTGAAAACAGCCAGGATTTGGGGAATGGGCATACTGTGTCATTTTCCCCAAATCAAACGATGGAAGATGGGCTCCCTTATTTGGCCCTATTATATTTTATGTATTTAAAAAATTAGGTCACTTTTATCAGGTCACTGTCTCACTTGCGCGCAACACTAACCTACTCTCCCTCCGCGTGTTCATGCAGGACATTGAGGACACGAAACGAGGACATAAAACAAGACAGCGATGTACAACATTCTGGTTAAAACTGAACGATGTTGAATTATGCGCTATAAGATTGACACTTTTGGCAATGCATAAGACCACATCAATTGGATACCTGGCAATGACATTGAACGTAGCGTAGACATGGCAACAACATATGCGTTGAGGACATATACATTGGGACATAGGCCTCAACTAGGCTACTAGCCTACATACAATCCTGATTTTGGTTTCCCGACATTATAGTCTGGGATGTTGACATCTTCAGCGAGCCAGCTATGCAGCTGTGCCATTTCCATTTTCTAATTTAGCTCATTGCAGTCTACTCTTCTTCCTATTGTGTGTGTGTGTGGTTGCTTTTCTGTGTGCCAGTTGGTTGGTAGCCTATTTACCTTCGGGGACATGTTCGCCTGTTCGCCGCATCTCCCTGTCTCAAACCGGTTGACACACTCCGATATCCCGCTGTCCTCATCACCCGGCTGCTCGTCGCTTTCCGAGTCTGACTCCCATGTCGAGTCGCATTCCTCCACAGTTCTTGGCTCCTTGTAGCGCAAACTGCCCATCAGATTTCCCATTTACCCGCCTACACCGAGTCGCGCCGTCCTCTGTGTCCTTCTAGCCTACATATTTTGCCGTGCAGTCGGCCTGCTGCGCCACGGTTAGTGTGTGGCGTTTAAATGGCAGGCTGAGGAAAATTCCGATCCAGACTAGTACATCGTGAACACACCCCTAAATGCGCGGCGCGTGCCGAGGAAAGTGGTCACAGCATCAGGACCAAAGATGACCACGTGCTCCGCGACACTGGGACAGTGGTTAACCAGTGTCACATCTGAGATCCTCAATGTCAGATGGAGAACACATATTCATTCTCCCTTTCGGTCACTAGCTAGGTTTCTATTCAATTGGCGACAGATTTTCATGCTAATACTCTAGAATCCGCATTGGAAAATATGCGCATTTTCCTACCAGTGGTGTGTTTACACCAACTTGACTTTTTGCGGATAAAATCAGTGCGTGACGTAATGCACACACAATGTACTTTTTTGCTTTAGTTTTCATGTGCAAATCTACAAATCTAAAGTTCAATATGTTTCCATTGCATTTTGAACTCTACAGATAGCTTTGTCACAAAAACTTTTGTGTTAAACAACAAATGTACCTACTCTGGTCTTGGCACCTGCGCTCTAGCCAACATTTAGCAGATACAGTGGCGGTAGGCTGTGCAGGTATAGTCTACATGATGAGATTATTATGGATAAAAGCACAATATTTGTATTTGTCAAACGGCAGTCAAGCAGAATAAGAGCCTCTATATTTATTGGAAAGGTGCACCAAGATCACAGGGCACTTTCACCACCCTGTGAAGTTCATAATCAATTATTTAATCTATAGCCTAATAAACCTCATGGTTTCTGAGTCATAGTGGGAGGGCCACACACCATATCATCTCGTGACTCCAAGTTTACTTTGATATGATGCTGTTTATATACATATTTGCGCATAAAGGCGTTTCCACCCATTTCTCGCCTAATACACTTTACCAACACAAAATGATCCCACCATGTCAAATGAACAAATTATCTGCCAGCATTTATACAATTTTACTGAAACGTCCTGTTTCCATTACAGCTGTCATGACTCATTTTTAGACGGTATGACTTTACACACAAAAACTGTGGATGCAAACGTGGTTACTGACATAGTCTCCTCCATCGAGTCAATCGGAGCTGCAGCCATCGTTGTAGGAATTGGCCACGTGGGTCTGTCTATTGGTAGGTTATAACGCACACACGCGTAGCACAGCCACACTATGTGCACTGTTTTTTTCTAGTTATGCGGGCTAATCAACAGGCGACAATTTGCTACTCAAATCGACATTTATATGAGGGCATTCCTCCTAAGGGATGAGCTTTGATGTATGGCAACACAGAGACGAACATGGTAAAGCATGACATAGCCTGCACAAGCAGTGTTGGAGTTGGAGAGGGATCACAATCAAATGCACCATTAGTTGCTGATAGAACACAACAGAACTGGATAATAGAAATTCAACAGAACTGACATCAAATGTTATGTACAAAGGTCAACATTCAGTGAGACAGGAACCAGAATGTCATGCTAATCACAACCACACGAGAGCAGCATTTCCTATGTAATATATTATACTATAGCAACGTAGGTCTCGACTCCTTAGAAAGCCTGTTACGTCCACATACACAGTATCATATTAAATGACTTGTTGAGTTCTAATATGTAATTCTATAGTTGCAGCACTATTAATCTCCAAGTGCCATTTCCATGTAGGCTATCCGGTATCCCCCACTTCCTTTCCCTTCCCACCCTAAACTCTAATCTGGAAATAATGCATAGCCCATTAGTTTACTTTGTAGAAGGTCCAAACAAGCAAATAGATTGGGGTCGGAGATTCAGCAACATGGACAGCGGCAATATCGAACTCTTTCAATCCTGCAGTTAAGCACCACATGACAGTAACCACGTTTCCATACACAGTTTTTATGCGAATAAAGTCATATTGTATTTAAAAAATCCCGACAACTGAGATGGAAACAGGAAGTTTCAGTGGAATTTTATAAATGCTGACAGATCATTTGTTTGTTAGACATGTTGGGATCTTTTTGTGTCGGTAAAATTAATTATACTAGAAATGGCAGCGGAAACACCTTTATACAAAAACTATTGATATAATAACTATCATATTGAAGAAAAATTTCCACATTTTCTTCATGCGGATTTTTGAATATTTCCCTGAAAATCTGTCGCCAATTGGATGGGAACCTAGCTAGTGGAGAAAATCCATGAAATACAGAGGAGTCCTCCTTGCCAGAAAGCAAGAAGCCTGAATACATTACAGGCAAACTAACTCTATGCTCAACTGTTCAGTCATATTTGATTTCAAACGTTTATCTTTGGAATAAAATAAAATAATCAGGGATACATTTGCATATTATTGAAACAGACTACACTAATGATTCCTTCAACTAAACCATTAGTAGATAGAGAGAGAGAAACATCTTTACAACACTATATATAGACATAATGACATTTGAAATGTCTTAATTATTTTGGAACTTCTGTGAGTGTAATGTTCACTGTTCATTTTTATTGTTTATTTTACTTTTGTTTATTATCTACTTCACTTGCTTTGACAATGTTAACATATGTTTCCCATGCCAATACAGCCCTTGAATTGAATTTTATTGAATTGAGAGAGACTGAGAGAGAGACCCAGACAGAGAGAGAAAAAAAGGCAGAGCCAGAGCCAGAGAGAGAGAGAGAGAGAGGCAGAGAGAGAGAGAGAGAGAGAGAGAGGCAGAGAGA
>NC_088423.1:40674328-40736828 GCF_034236695.1 Oncorhynchus nerka | reverse complement strand
CATCGTTACCCATCGCTCCACAAAAGCTGCAGCCCTTGCAGAGCAAGGGGAACCACTACTTCGATTGGTTCCCCTTGAAATGATTGAAACGATATTTAGCCAGCAAAGACTAGCTAACTAGCTCGCTATTTCACATCCGTTACACTAGGACCGATAGCAACGTCGACTGAATAATCTGCTTTATACTATTTATCGAGAGGCAGGACCTATTTATATAGAAGAAGCCCATTTTTATTCTCAGCTTCTTAACTAACTCGTCACTATGCTTTGTAAAAGACAGCTTTTCATCTAGCCCGAAACTTGTAAGCATATGGACACCATCCAAAATACATACACTTACAGTGCCATGCAAAGGTTTTCATCCCCTTTGGCGTTTTTCCTATTTTGTTGCATTACAACCTGTCATTTAAATAGATTTGGATTTAATGTAATGGACATACACAAAATAGTTGAAATTGGTGAAGTGAAATGAAAAAAATTACTTGTTTCAAAAATAAAAAACGGAAAAGTGGTGCAGGCATATGTATTCACCCCCGTTGCTAGAAAGCCCCTAAATAAGATCTGGTGCAACCAATCACCTTCAGAAGTCACATAATTTGTTAAATAAAGTCTGCCTGTGTGCAATCTAAGTGTCACATGATCTCAGTATTTACAGTTGAAGTCAGAAGTTTACATACACTTAGGTTGGAGTCATTAAAACTAGTTTTTCAACCACTCCACAAATTTCTTGTTAATTAACAAACTAAAGTTTTGGCAAGTCGGTTAGGACATGTACTTTGTGCATGACACAAGTCAATTTTCCAACAATTGTTTACAGACAGATTATTTCAATTATAATTCACAGTAACACAATTTCTAGTGGGTCAGAAACTTACACTTACACTAAGTTGACTGTGCCTTTAATAAACAGCTTGGAAAATTCCAGAAAATGATATCATGGCTTTAGAAGCTTCTGATAGGCTAAATGACATCATTTGAGTCAATTGGAGGTGTACCTGTGGATGTATTTTAAGGCCTACCTTCAAACTCAGTGCCTCTTTGCTTGATATCATGGGAAAATCAAAAGAAATTAGCCAAGACCTCAGAAAACAAATTGTAGACCTCCACAAGTCTGGTTCATCCTTAGGAGCAATTTCCAAATGCCTGAAGGTACCACGTTCATCTGTACAAATAATAGTAAGCAAGTATAAACACCATGGGACCACGCAGCCATCATACCGCTCAGGAAGGAGATGTGTTCTGTCTCCTAGAGAAGAAAGTACTTTGGTGCGAACAGTGCAAATCAATCCCAGAACAACAGCAAATGACATTGTGAAGATGCTGGAGGAAACACGAACAAAAGTATCTAAATCCACAGTAAAACGAGTCCTATATCGACATAACCTGAAAGGCCATTCAGCAAGGAAGAAGCTACTGGTCCAAAACCGCCATAAAAAAGCCAGACTACGGTTTGCAACTGCACATGGGGACAAAGATCATACTTTTTAAAGAAATCTCCTCTGGTCTGATGAAACAAAAATAGAACTGTTTGGCCATAATGGCCATCGGTATGTTTGGAGGAAAAAGGGGGATGCTTGCAAGCTGAAGAACACCATTCCAACTGTGATGCACGGGGGTGGCAGCATAATGTTGCGGGGGTGCTTTGCTGCAGGAGGGACTGGTGCACTTCACAAAATAGTTGGCATCATGAGGATGGAAAATTATGTGGATATATTGAAGCAACATCTCAAAACATCAGTCAGGAAGTTAAAGCTTGGTTGCAAATGGGTCTTCCAAATGGACAAAGCAAGCATACTTCCAAAGTTGTGGCAAAATGGCTTAAGGACAACAAAGTCAAGGTATTGGAGTGGCCATCACAAAGGCCTGACCTCATTCCTATAGAAAATGTGTGGGCAGAACTGAAAAAGCATGTGAGCAAGGAGGCCTACAAAACTCTGTCAGGGGGAATGGGCCAAAATTCACCCAACTCATTGTGGGAAGCTCGTGGAAGGCTACCCGAAAGGTTTGACCCAAGTTAAACAATTTAAAGGCAATGCTACTAAATACTAATTGAGCATATGTAAACTTCTGACCGACTGGGAATGTGATGAAAGAAATAAAAGCTGAAATAAATCATTCTCTCTACTATTATTCTGACATTTCACATTCTTAAAATAATGTGGTGATCCTAACTGACCTAAGACATGTCATTTTTACTAGGATTAAATGTCAGTAATTGTGAAAAACTGAGTTTAAATGTATTTGGCTAATGATGTATGTAAACCTCTGACATCAACTGTACACCTGTTCTGAAATCCCCAGAGTCTGCAACACCACCAAGCAAGCGGGACCATTTTTATTTTTTATTTTACCTTTGTTTAACCAGGTAGGCCAGTTGAGAACAAGTTCTCATTTACAACTGCGACCTGGCCAAGATAAAGCAAATCAGTTCGACACATACAACCACACAGAGTTACACATGGAGTAAAACAAACATACAGTTAATAATACAGTACAAAAACAAGTCTATATACAATGTGAGCAAATGAGGTGAGATAAGGGAGGTAAAGGCAATAAAAATGCCACGGTGGCGAAGTAAATACAATATAGCAATTAAAAACACTGGAATTGTAGATTTGCAGTAGGTGAATGTGCAAAGTAGAAATACGGGGGTGCAAGGGAGCAAAAAAAATACAAATAAAAAATAAATACAGTAGGGGATGAGGTAATTGTTTGCGCTATTTATAGATGGGCTATGTACAGGTGCAGTGATCTGTGAGCTGCTCTGACAGCTGGTGCTTAAAGCTGCTGAGGGAGATAAGTGTTTCCAGTTTCAGAGATTTTTGAAGTTCGTTCCAGTCATTGGCAGCAGAGAACTGGAAGGAGAGGCGGCCAAAGAGGAATTAGCCCTGGGAGTGACCAGTGAAATTAACCTGCTGGAGCGTGAGCTACGGGTGGGTGCTGATATGGTGAGCTGTGTTAAGGCAGGACTTTACCTAGCAGGGTCTTGTAGATAACCTGGAGCCAGTGGGTTTGGCGACGAGTATGAAGCGAGGGCCAGCCAACGAGAGCGTACAGGTCGCAGTGGTGGATAGTATATGGGGCTTGACAAAACGGATGGCACTGTGATAGACTGCATCCAATTTGTTGAGTAGGGTGTCGGAGGCTATTCTGTAAATGACATCGCTGAAGTCGAGGATCGGTAGGATGGTCAGTTTCACGAGGATATGTTTGGCAGCATGAGTGAAGGATGCTTGTTGCGAAATAGAAAGCCAATACTAGATTTAACCTTGGATTGGAGGTGTTTGATGTGAGTCTGGAAGGAGAGTTTACAATCTAACCAGACACCTAGGTATTTGTAGTTGTCCACATATTCTAAGTCAGAACCGTCCAGAGTAGTGATGCTGGGCGGGCGGGCAGGTGTAGGCAGCGATCGGTTGAAGAGCATGCATTTAGTTTTACTTGTATTTAAGAGCAGTTTGAGGCTACGGAAGGAGAATTGTATGGCATTGAAGCTCGTCTGGAGGTTAGTTAACACAGTGTCCATAGAAGGACCTGAAGTATACAGAATGGTGACCAAGGAGCTCTCCAAACAGGTCAGGGACAAAATATGCAGAAGTACAGATCAGGGTTGGGTTATAAAAAAATATCAGAAACTTTGAACACTCCACGGAGCACCATTAAATCCATTTTTTTTTTATGGAAAGAATATGGCATCACAACAAACCTGTCAAGAAAGGGCCGCCCACCAAAACTCACAGACAAGACAAGGAGGGCATTAATCAGAGATGCAACAAAGAGACCAAAGAAAACCCTGAAGGAGCTGCAAAGCTCCAGAGTGAAGATTTGTGTATCTGTCCATAGGACCACTTTAAGCCACACACTACACAGAGCTAGGCTTTACGGAAGAATGGCCAGAAAAAAAGCCATTGCTTGAAGAAAAAAGTAAACACGTCTGGGGTGCACCAAATGGCATGTGGAAGACTCCCCAAACATATGCAAGAAGGTGATCTGGTCAGATAAGACTAAAATTTAGATTTTTTTCCATCAAGGAAAACAACTATTTCTGGCGCAAACCCAAGACCTGGTGGCAGCTTCATGCTGTGGGGATGTTTTTCCATCGGCAGGGACTGTGAAACTGGTCATAATTGAAGGAATGATGGATGTCGCTAAATACAGGGAAATTCTTGTGGGGAAACCAGTCTTCCAGATATTTGAGACTGGGATGGAGGTTCACCTTCCAGCAGGACAATGAACCTAAGCATACTGCTAAAGCAACACTTGAATGGTTTAAGGGGAAACATTTAAATATCTTCAAATGGCATAGTCAAAGCCCTGACCTCAATCCAATTGAGAATCTGTGGTATGACTTAAAGAATGCTGTGTACCAGAGGAAGCCATCCAACTTGAAGTAGCTGGAGCAGTTTTGCCTTGAAGAATGTGCAAAAATCCCAGTGGCTATTTGTGCCAAGCTTAAAGAGACATATCCCAAGAGACTTGCAGCTGTAATTGCTGCAAAAGGTGGCTATATAAGGTATTGGCTTTGGGGGGGGGGGGTGAATAGTAATGCACGCTCAAGTTTTTTTTTTTTTGGTCTTACTTCTCATTTGTTTGACAATAAAAATGATTTTGCATCTTGAAAGTGGTAGGCATGTTGTATAAATCAAATAATACAACCCCCCCTAAAATCCATTTTAATTCCAGGTTGTAAGGCAACAAAATAGGACAAATGCCAGGGCAGGTGAATACTTTCACAAGCCACTGTAAATCATCAGAGAACAACATGTACTTAGTTTTACTTGCATTTGATACTAATTTCTTTTTTTTTTTAATACAATGAAGGCAGACTGTAGTTCAAATAGAGCCTGGTCAACCGTAGGGACAATAGCATACACAACAGTATCATCGGCATACAAGTGCCCCTGCGGGATATCTTTCGTAATATCCAGGAAACTTATCTAACACCATCAGTAGATACACATTGAGTTCTGTCTGTCAAGTAATTTTAAACCTGTTACATGAATCCTGGTCTAGGCCAATTGAGGAAAACCTCTGAATTAGCAGTGAGTGATCAACAGTATCGAAAGCGTTTGGCAGGTCAATGAGGAGGGCAGAATAATGTTGCATTTTATCCATACAATTAACGTCATCATTTATAACTAGGGATGCAGCAGAGATAGTGCTATGGTCTAAAACCCGACTGATGTACATTTAAAATACATTTCAAAGATAAGAACGATCGTAGCTGATAATGAATCAAGGACTCTAATATTTTAGCTAGGCAAGAAAGATTAGAAATAGGGCGATCATTATTTAGGTCATACGGATCACCACTTTTGTGTAGGGGGAGTACATGGGCCACGTTCCAAACCTTGGGGATAGTACCAGATATAATTGTTGGGTTAAAAATATGGGTTAATGATTCATCAATCAAGGGGTAAGAGAGCTGCAGCAAAAATGAATCAAGCATATCAGCCCCGGTGGATTCTTTTCACATCAATCTTGAGCAAGGCATCTAGCACGTCACAGATAGTAAATTGCTGAAATGAAAACAAAGATTCAATTGAAGTTGACGTGTTAACCATCGAGTCAGCTAGAGGCTGGCAGAGGGACGAGCAGTCGATTGACTGGCCAAGGTCAATTAAACCACTGTTTCTCTTAAAAGCATCACTTGTCCCCTTCTTTTCAGTTATGATGCCAGAGTCAGACAGAACTTGCTTGGCATTGAAGAAGAGGAATTTGTCAACTTTAATGCATGTACTGTTTTCCAAAACATTTAGAAGGGTCACTAGCAGTGTCAGAGATTGAATTTAAAACATTGCTTGATTTAGCTTTCTTAATCGAGATATTACATATTACTATATTATTGCATATATAGTATGCTTCTCAATTGTCTGAAAAATGTGCAGTCCACAACAGAGTCAGTATTCTTTGCTTTGGCTCAGACTCAGGCCTGATTTCTCATCTGAATGAGCTCAGATATCTCATACGAAATCCAAGCGTTAGGTCTATCTTTCACTCTGAATTGTTTATAAGGGGAGTGTTGATCTGCCAGATGAATAAATACGTAGGAGAAATTTCCAAAAGACAACTCAGAGCCAGGAATACAGGAGACAGTAGCTCAATCAGAGTAGAACATGACATGTAAATCAAATCAAATGTTATTGGCCACATACACATGGTTAGCAGATGTTAATGCGAGTGCTGCGAAATATTTGTGCTTCTAGTTCCGACAGTGCAGTAATATCTAACAAGTCATCTAACAAATTCACAACGACTACCTTATACACACAAATGTAAAGGGATGGAAAAAGAATGTATATATATATATATATATACATATATGGATGAGCGATGGCTGTGCGGCATAGGCAAGACGCAATAGATGGTATGAAACACAGTATATACATATGAGATGAGTAATGTAGGTTATTGTCGTGTCTTTGGCTATGTCGGATTAAGTGATATGACATGCTATTCTATAAAATAATTTCTCCGTAATTAATATTACGTGATTGAGCTAATCATGTAAATGTAATTAACTAGAGAGTCGGGCACCACAAAATAATATTTTTAGAGCTGTTACCTTCCGAATAAACTCTTAAAGACCTAGTAATATTTTACATCAATAGCAGTCAATATTAATCGCCATCTTAATTCAGTCTCATCTGGAAGTTATTATTGGTTATCTACACGAACCCTGCACGAACAATTTGAATCAGCAATACAAAATTGGATTTAATCATTTATTTACTAAATACCTAACTAATCACACAGAATTACACATACACATAATTACATTACATTACATTTAAGTCATTTAGCAGACGCTCTTATCCAGAGCGACTTACAAATTGGTGCATTCACCTTATGACATCCAGCGGAACAGCCACTTTACAATAGTGCATCTAAATCTTTTAAGGGGGGTGAGAGGGATTACTTTATCCTATCCTAGGTATTCCTTAAAGAGGTGGGGTTTCAGGTGTCTCCGGAAGGTGGTGATTGACTCCGCTGTCCTGGCGTCGTGAGGGAGTTTGTTCCACCATTGGGGGGCCAGAGCAGCGAACAGTTTTGACTGGGCTGAGCGGGAACTGTACTTCCTCAGTGGTAGGGAGGCGAGCAGGCCAGAGGTGGAGTACAAATGACGTCATAAAGGAAAACGTCCCTAGCGGGTGGAACAGATATGGCAGCTGGTTACACAAAAGAAAAGGGGCTGGGTTTGAGTGAAAGAGCGGGAAGACTGAGGAATTAAGGGTGAAGTTGTGCTTTCGTAAATACAGTATTTTATGCATTCTAAATTACCGCCCATTTGGAAAAGGAAAATTCAATAAATATTTATTCTGAGATGCGCTTTGGTAGGTTGGTGGTAGATGGAAGGCTGTGTTGCCCAACCGAGTCCTTTGAAGAATGTCTCTGTCCTTTGAAGAATGTCAATTGGATACCTTGTCGTAAAGTCATTGTGTGGTAGACGGGATACTCTGTCTGTTCCTTCCTAACCCTCGTTTGCTAACTCAACAGCTAGGAGGTATCACTTCTGTAGTGAATAAGAGCTCCAAGTTCATAACATTCGCAATCAAAGCTCACGCTGATGTTGGCTTCGTTAGGTAGTTATTATCTGAACCATTCTGACATAGACCGTCGTCCTCACATTCTCGGAACAGGAGGTTATATTGTCGTCAAGGGCTTATATAGGAAGGGAGAGGAGGGCGTGTTTGAAAAGTTTTATATCCCTTCACAGGGGCGGGCCACTGATTGAGCAGGGCCCTATCTTATGAAAACCCAAATCTCATATTTTCGAAGCTAAAATCACATTTAATCCAATCACGAATAATTTAATATTCAAACATTTAAATTGAACAACAATTCCATGTGAATCCGATAACTCTGGTGTGTAGACTTTCCATTGTAGAGTTTATGTCATCTTATCATTGATGAGAATGTCTCAGATGATAACCGAACTGACATCATATTCATTAAGTACAATGTGTTCCATTGGTCGGATTACCAAAATAGAGTTAATTTCTCCCCACCTTCTAATGTTCCCAGAATCTCTATGCTAACCAAGGGTTTTGCAAATGTAACATCAGTAGGGTAGAGAGAGGAGAAAGGGGGGAAGAGGTATTTGAGACTGTCATAAACCTACCCCCCCAGGCCAACGTCATGACAATATGTAAACATTATTAAAGTGGCATTATTTAAAGTGACTTTATTAAACCTTCATTAAACCTTTATTAAAGTGGCCAGTGATTTCAAGTCTGTATGTTGGCAGCAGCCTCTCTATGTTAGTGATTGCTGCTTAGCAGTCTGATGGCCTTGAGATAGAAGCTGTTTTTCAGTCTCTTGGTCCTGGCTTTGATTCGCCTGTCCTGACCTTACCTTCTGGATGGTAGCGGGGTGAACAGGCAGTGGCTCGGGTGGTTGTTGTCCTTGATGATCTTTTTGGCCTTTCTTTGACATCGGGTGTTGTAGGTGTCCTGGTGGGCAGATAGTTTGCCCCAGGTGATGCGTTGTGCAGACCGCACTACCATCTGGAGGTGGGTAGAGATGCAGTTGCCATACCAGGTGGTGATACAGCTTGACAGGATACTCTCGATTGTGCATCTGTAAAAGTTTGTGAGGGATTTAGGTGACAAGCCACTTTTATTCCGCCTCCTGAGGTTGAAGAGGCATTCTTCACCATGCTGTCTGTGTGGGTGAACCATTTCAGTTTGTCTGTGATGTGTAAGCCGAGGAAATTAAAACTGTCCACCTTCTGTCCCGTCAATGTCGTACAGGTCGCAGTTGTGGGTGGTATAAGGTGATTTGGTAACAAAGCGGATAGCACTGTGATGGACTGCATCCAGTTTGCTGAGTAGTGTATTGGAAGCTATTTTGTAGATTACATCGCCGAAGTCGAGGATTGGTAGGATAGTCAGTTTTACTAGGGTAAGATTGGCGGTGTGAGTGAAGGAGGCTTTGTTGCGAAATAGAAAGCCGATTCTAGATTTGATTTTGGATTGAAGATGTTTAATATGAGTCTGGAAGGAGAGTTTACAGTCTAGCCAGACACCTAGGTATTTATAGTTGTCCACATATTCTAGGTCAGAACCGTCCAGGGTGATGACGCTAGTCGGGCGGGCGGGTGCGGGCAGCGAACAGTTGAAAAGCATGCATTAGGTTTTACTAGCGTTTAAGAGGAGTTGAAGGCCACGGAAGGCTTGTTGTATGGCATTGATGCTCATTTAGAGGTTAGATAGCACAGTGTCCAAGGAAGGGCCAGAAGTATACAGAATGGTGTCGTCTGCCTAGAGGTGGATCAGGGAATCTCCCGCAGCAAGAGCGACATCATTGAAATATACAGAGAAAAGAGTCTGCCCGATAATTGAACCCTGTGGTACCCCATAGAGAGTGCCAGAGGTCTGGACAACATGCCCTCCGATTTGACACACTGAACTCTGTCTGCAAAGTAGTTGGTGAACTGTTGGCTGGGGTGGGGAGTAGCCAAGAGGAAGGCATGGCCAGCCGTTGGGAAATGCTTATTGAAATGTTCGATTATCATGGATTTATCAGTGGTGACCGTGTTACCTCAGTGCAGTGGGAATCTGGGAGGAGGTGCTCTTGTTCTCCTTGGACTTTACAGTGTCCCAAAACCTTTGCGAGTTAGAGCTATAGGTTGCAAATTTCTGCTTTTGCTTTCCTGACAAGCCTTTGCTTTCCTGACTGACTGCGTGTATTGGTTTCTGACTTCCCTGAACAGTTGCATATCGCGGGGACTATTCGATGCTATTGCAGTCCACCACAGGATGTTTTTGTGTTGGTCAAGGGCAGTCAGGTCTGGAGTGAACCAAGGGCTAAATCTGTTCTTAGTTCTGCATTTTTTGAACGGGGCATGCTTATCTAAGATGGTGAGGAAATTACTTTTAAAAAATGACCAGGCATCCTTGACTGACGTGATGAGGTCAATATTCTTCCAGGATACCCGGAACAGGTCGTTTAGAAAGGCCTGCTCACAGAAGTGTTTTAGGGAGCGTTTGACAGTGATGAGGGGTAGTCATTTGACCGCGGACCCATAGCGGATACAGGCAATGAGGCAGTGATCGCTGAGATCCTGATTGAAAACAGCGGAGGTGTATTTGGAGGGCAAGTTGGTCAGGATAATGTCTATGAGGATGCCCATGTTGAACGATTTAGGGTAGTACCTGGTGGGTTCCTTGATGATTTGTGTGAGATTGAGGGCATCTAGCTTAGATTGTAGGACTGCCGGGGTGTTAAGCATATCCCAGTTTAGGTCACCTAACAGAACAAACTCTGAAGCTAGATGGGGGGCGAAAAAAAATCACAAATGGTGTCCACGACACAGCTGGGAGCGGAGGGGGGTCGATAGCAGGTGGCAACAGTGAGAGACTTATTTCTGGAGAGGTTCATTTTTAAAATTAGAAGTTCAAACTGTTTGGGTATAGACCTGGAAAGTGTGACATAACTGTGCAGACTATCTCTGCAGTAGATTGCAACTCCGCCTCCTTTGGCAGTTCTATCTTGATGGAAAATGTTGTAGTTGGGTATGGAAATCTCAGAATTGTTGGTGGCCTTCCTAAGCCAGGATTCAGACACGGCAAGGACATCAGGGTTGGCGGAGTGTGCTAAAGCAGTGAGTAAAATAAACGTAGGGAGGAGGCTTCTGATGTTAACATGCATGAAACCAAGGCTTTTTCGATCACAGAAGTCAACAAATGAGGGTGCCTGGGGACACGCAGGGTCTGGGTTTACCTCCACATCACCCGAGGAACAAAGGAGGAGTATGATGAGGGTACGGCGAAAGGCTATCTAAACTGGTCGCCTGGAGTGTTGGGGACAAAGATTTCTGGCTGTGGTTGAATAGATTCAGGGCATAATGTGCAGACAGGGGTATGGTGGGGTGCGGGTACAGCGGAGGTAAGCCCAGGCACTGAGTGATGATAAGAGAGGTTGTATCTCTGGATAAGCTGGTTATAATGGGTGAGGTCACCACATGTGTGGGGGGTGGGACAAAGGAGGTATCAGAGGTATCATGAGTGGAACTAGGGGCTCCATTGTAAACTAAAACAATGATAACTAACCTAAACAACAGTATGTAAGGCATAGTGACATATGAGAGAGACATACAGCGAGGCACAAAGTAATCACAGGTGTTGATTTGGAGAGCTAGCTAAGACAACAAAGGGTGAGACAACAACAGCTAATCAGCTAAAACAACAACAGGTAAAATGGCGATGAATGGGCAGAGAGGGTCGGTTAACTACACACAGGGCCTGAGTTCGCGGCTGGGGCCGACAGATAAACACAAACATAAAAAGAATGGAGTACCGTGATTAATGGACAGTCCAGCAGGCATCAGCTATGTAGCCAAGTGATCATAGGGTCCAGCACGCGGGCAACACGGCGTTTAAAGTTAGTAGCCCGGGACTGGTAGAAGCGTCTGCTCCGACGTCCGACGGAGGCCGGTTGAAGGCACAGCGGATGGAGTATTCGTCGGTAGACCAGTCGTGGTGGTGCGGCAGGCCGCCGTGTCGACTAAGGATCCAAGCCAGATTGCGAAAGAGGAATTGTAGTTGTAGTAATTTAGTTTTCTAGCCCGGGAGATGTGCCTGGCTCACGGCTAACTGGTGCTAGCTTCGGGGCAGGGGCGTTAGCCACTATAGCCACTCGGTAGCAGCGGTGATCTGTTGCCAAGGTCCAGAGCATACGGCAAGGATCCTGTGGAGTAGTGTGTTCTAGCCGTGTTTGGGTGGAGTCCGGGTGAACAACTGAGTAGGCCGGGAGGTGGGCCTCAGGGATAGCTTCGGTACTGGGTAACTTGGTGGGTGTTCGCTAGCTGTGAAGATCAGGAGTAATGGTCTAGGGATTACATCAGGAATCCGGCGTTGTAGTGGAGAGACAGTCCGTTACTGGTAGGCTGGCAAGTATTATCCAGGCTAAAAAAATACAATTTAAATAAAAAATTCAAAAAGGGCTGGTACCTGTGCAGTAGGTAAAGGCCGCTAGCAGTGGCTAACAATGACTAAATAGCTTGTAGCTAATTAGCTGGGTAGCTTCTGATGGCTAGGTGGTTCTTGCTATAAGGTCAAAAAAAATTATAATAATAGCGGTTCCCTATCACATTGGGTGAGGCAGGTTACCGGAAGGTATAATTGAACTAAAATAGAGAAGAGATTGAAAATAAAATAGAAAAATATACAAAAAAGACGAAAAAATACAAAAGTACACGAGAGGACGAACAAAACTCATACCCTAATTTCGTCCACCTTGTTGTCAAGAGACCGAACATTGGCGTCTAATATGCTCGGAAGCGGTGGGTGGTGTGCTCGCCTGCTAAGTCTGACCAGGAGGTCAGACTCTCCTATTGCAACGACATTGTTTTGGGTCGGCCTCTGGGATTAGATCGAATGTCCAGAGTGGAGGTCCAAACGGTAAAGCTGTTCTGTGATGGGCCGGGTCTGGTAGAGCTGTGCTGAGGCAGGCCTGTTCTGGTAGAGATGTGCTGTAATGGACCAGGTCTGGTTGAGCTATGCTGACGCTGGCCGGGTCTGGTAGAGCGGTGCTGAGGTGGGCCAAGTCTGGTTGAGCTGTGCTGTGATGGGCCGGGTCTGATTGAGCTGTGCTGATGCGGGCCGGGTATGGTTGTCTCTCCGTTGGCTGAAGGGTCTATATGTCTCTTACCAGAGGCTAACTCTGCATATGTGGGCTGGCAGTGAAGCTGAGGTATGGTCTGGGCCGGGGTACCCTCCTGTTGGCCACTATTTGCCCTACCCCTAGAGTACAGTCCAGTGCTGTGAATGGTTCTGTTGGGCTGAGCTGAGCTGTGACCAGCACCGCTAGGTTGAGCCGGGCTGGTTCCAGCACCGCTGGGCTGAGATGGGTTGGTCCTGGTACCACTTGGCTGAGCTGGGTTGGTTCTGGCACCTCTGTGCTGAACTGATCTGGGTCTAGCACCGCTGGGCTGAGCCTGGTTGGTTCTGGCACTGCCGGGCTGAGCTGGTCTGGGTCTAGCACTGCTGGGCTCTGACATGTTGGTAGGAGCCGGAGATGTCTAATGTGGCATCCTTCAGGTTCTTGGCAAAGACTCCCTCATGGTCCAGGTGTACATGGTCGTACAAGTGCTCACATGTCAGGATGTGCTGGTGAGAGGTGCTGACATTTGTTAGTGACGAGCAGTCCATGGGGATTTTTTTGGTTGACATTTTGGATCATTTGCCAGGGGAGACATTTCCTTGGTAGAAGGGTGGATATAATAATGTTTGAGACAGAGAGACAGAGAGAGAGAGAGAGAGAGAGAGAGAGAAACCAGTGAAGAACATTGTAAATACAACCTATATTTATGTTTATTTAGTTTACCTGTTGTACTTTATCTAGTGGCACATCATTACAACACTGTATAAAGACATAATATGACATTTGAAATGTCTTTATTATTTTGTGAGTGTATTGCTCACTGTTAAAACGTGTTAACGGTACAGGTTCCCCAAGGGGTACCACCCCCCGCTCAACTGAAACAGTGGCGCACAGAATGCAAAAATATTCTTAGAAATATTTAACCTCCACACATTAACAAGTCCAATAGCTCAAATGAAAGATAAACACCTTGTTCATCTACCCAGCGTGTCAGATTTCTAAAATGTTTTACGGCGAAAACATGGCACATATTTATATCAAACCACCACAAAGACACAGACGATATACAGCCATTTTGTCGAACAAAAGATGCAATCACAAACGCAGGATTAAAAGAAAAATAATTCACTAACCTTTTGAAAATCTTCATCAGATGACAGTAATAGGATATCTTACACAGTACATTTATGTTTTTTTCAATAATATACCATTTATATCCATAAATCTCCGTTTACATTGACACCATGTTCAGAAAATGCACAAAATGTCCGGAGAAATTATAGATACCTCCGCCAGATAACAGAAATAAACATCATAAACTTTGACTAAATATACATGTTCTACATATAATTAGAAAGATACACTGCTTCTTAATGCAACAGCTGTGTTACATTTAATTTTAACGTTACAGACTTAGTTGACTATACAATAACCTGAGACGGCGCTCAGACGTAAGCAATATTTCTCTGCTATGTTGGAGTCAACAGAAATACAAAATTACAACATAAATATTCCCTTACCTTTGATGGTCTTCGATCAGAATGTAGTGGAAGGAGTCATACTTACCCAATATATCGTTTTGTTTCACTTCGTGTGTCCCTTATAGTAGCGTCTGCTAGCAGTTTTAGCTGAAATGCACCCAAAATTACTTCTGGTCCCGAAAAGTTGCGCATCAAAACTTCAAAATTACATATTATATGTCGACTAAACTGGTCAAACCAAGTGCAGAATCAAGCTGTAGGATGTTTTAAACGTACAAAACAATTCTCAATTCTACTGGACAATCGTGCTTCTTCTGAGGCAAGCTGGAACAAAGGAATATCTGTTCCAAATGCGCGCTCTTGCCCCCATGTATTTTCTCGCGACATCCACTCTTTCGCCTCGCAAAGGGTCAAACCTCGCGGGATTTGCACAATTAAATGCTGTACTGAATGAGGACATCTAGTGGAAGACATAGAAAGTGTCTCCAGATCCATAGCTGGTTGGGAAGGGTGGGGGCGATGACGTCAAAGTTGTCCCAACTTTCAGTACTCCAAAAATCGTTTGGGAGATTGCCTGCCCTGTGAGTTCTACTATACTTACAGACATAATTCAGACGGTTTTAGAAGCTTTAGAGTGTTTTCTATCCAATAATAATTATTATATGCATATATTAGCAATTTTGGACAGATTCTTTTTCAGTTTACTATGGGCACGCAATTCATCCAAAGGGGGCAGTATTCTGCCTAGCCTTAACTGGTGTTAATTTTTTATTGTTTATTTTACTTTTGTTTATTATCTCTTTCACTTGCTTTGACAATGTAAACATATGTTTACCATACCAATAAAGCCCCTTAAATTGAAATTGAATCGACAGAGAGAAAGAGAGATAGAGACAACGTAGAGTGTGGCAGCGCTTACAGATGAGCCCTTATCAGAGTGGCCATGGAAGCCAGGGGAGGATTGGTGGGAATTAAAAGGATGACATGCCATTAGTCAAATGAAACCAAAAACAGGGTGAAGAAAATATACTTTCTCATAATACAATATCTGCAAAAACACACATAGTCACATAATGTAGAGAGACCATAGATACTGAGCTGACTATTTTTCTCAGTATCATTATCTCAGCTTGGAGCACACTTAACCTAGCTGATATTACACAGCAGACTAATTTCAAATAGATTGATGGGGAATGGACCACACTTGCTGTGTGTGTGTGTGTGTGTGTGTGTGTGTGTGTGTGTGTGTGTGTGTGTGTATGCACCTGTGTATGTGTCAATGCATGCATGTGTGTGGTGATGGGAGCTGTTACACATGTGCTTCTGGATTGAGGTGAGAGGAGCCTGTAGGTGTAGACATTAGCATTAACAACATGTTAATTACCTCGGCTAGCTTCAAGGAACCACTCTACTGAGAGGGTGTGTATGTGTCCTTGTGTGTATGTGTGTGTGTGTGTGTGTGTGAGTGATTGGGGGGTGCAGCTTTCCTCCCGTTGGAGGAGGAGGAGCTGTTCATCAGCACCACGGATAGAGTGCGGGAAGCAGTTGGGAGGGGTGGAGAAAAGGATGGGATAGGAAAGTATAGCAGACACAAGACACACCTGCTGCATAGAAATTAAGCCAAATGGAGTCCCATCCCTCAGCCATCCAGGCAGTTTGATCTCTATAGGCTCCCAAGTTCCATTATGTGCTCTATAGGGGGGACACATTTTGATGTCACTCCAGACACAGGATGTATCTCCCTGTCGTCTGTGTTGTGTAGAAGTGGGTGAGGCTTCCAATCGCTCACCCTGTCACTCGTCTGCATGGTTACCGACTAAGTGTCACAATAACGGATTACACTGTTACAGCATGTGGAGCGGTCACCAACCACATCAGACTAAAGCCCTGAGTTCTGCCTTCTTGATGCATTCATTTCACACACATCAGTGGGTCCTTCACAGGACAAGGCAGTCTATTGAATTGCCCGTCTCAATCACAGTCCTTCATTACTTATACAGAGGAATGAAGTTCCGTATGGCACCTCTGTTGGATGTCATTAGAATTCTTAAACCACACACACACTTTCTCAGCCTCTCTCTAACATAAAAGTTTGGAGCCAGAGATAGCATCAGCATGCTCTGACTGCTCTGATTGCTCTCTCTCTATCTGTCTCTTCTCTCTCACGATCTGTCTCTCTCGCTCTCTCTCACAATGCAAAGCAGAAAAACTACTTTACAGCAGACTGCGTTCAGAGAGAAGCTCTCTTCTGTTATGTAAATCAGGAAAGATATTGCCAGAGACTCAAGGTTAGCCTAACACCAGCTTGTTTGGTCGCTATGCTGTAAGTGTTTTCATTTCCTCACAAACAACACACTCACTCTGGTACTGCAGTCAAAGTCATTATGTGACGCTGTTAGTAAATGTGTTTTTCAAACTGACAAAGCCTGTAAGTGATATAGGACTGTGTCAGATTCTATTGAATAACAGGTAGGCTTGAATTTCATCCATTACGTAGTGTGGGTGGGTGTAAATGCTTAGATAAGTACATTTTAAAAGGTGCTTGATAGACATTCTACCAATGAGCATCCTAGGAATCAATTCCTTTATAGTGGTAGATGGGTAATTTAATGGGATTATGAGTCTTAATTGACACCGTGTGTGTGTGTGTGTGTGTGTGTGTGTGTGTGTGTGTGTGTGTGTGTGTGTGTGTGTGTGTGTGTGTGTGTGCGTGCGTGCGTGCGTGCGTGCGTGCGTGCGTGCGTGCGTGCGTGCGTGCGTGCGTGCGTGCGTGAGTGAGTGAGTGAGTGTGTGTGTGTGTGCATGCGTGCACGTGTCTTGTTGCTGACAAGGGGAAGGGGAATAAGCTCTAGGGAAAATCGTGTGGATAGCTGTGGTCGACATGCTGACAACACAGACTCCCTTACTCCTCTCTAGTTTTACCTTTATTGGTACATTCCATTTGGGATGTAGATGCTGGTATCAAGCCAATGGATGAGACCTAGAATTGCCTCTATACAGCACACCACTTTACATTACAGTATATGGAGGGATGAAGTACATAAACAGAAACCTCCATCACCTCTTAGGAGGATGAAATTGGGTGTAAAACAAATAATTAATTGCGAAATTCCAATAAATACATTTGCCCGGGATCGATTTTGGGGCTGGGAGTAAATTCAATAGCATCTCCATCCTCTTCCCCATCAAACAACTAACAACCTTTGCCAATTGAGTTATGCTGGAGGGAAATGTATTAGCTTGTCTCCAATTTACACAATAGGGAGGACGGAAAGTCGTTTCTATGCTAATGGCATTGACAAATGCCTTGTAGACTTTCCATTTGATGAGAGGATCTGAATTGTCTCTAAATTGAATTGTACTCTAAATTCTCGTGTTCCATAGTGATTTATGCATATACGATGGAAGACTTGTTTGTTGTCTTTGGATGGTAGGAGTCTTCAGTTGGTCTGGGAGCTAACTGAATATTCCTCTCCATCAGTAAACATCCACCTCCTTCCCCCGCCATCGTTTTCTCTCCCTGTCTTTCTTTCTCTTTCACTCTCTATGCTGTATTACCAGGATGACAAAGAGTAGATTGGACCCAGGGTTATCTCTGTCTGTCTGTCTGTCTGTCTGTCTGTCTGTCTGTCTGTCTGTCTGTCTGTCTGTCTGTCTGTCTGTCTGTCTGTCTCTCTCTCTCTCTCTCTCTCTCTCTCTCTGTCTGTCTCTCTGTCTGTCTGTCTGTCTGTCTGTCTGTCTGTCTGTCTGTCTGTCTGTCTGTCTGTCTGTCTGTCTGTCTGTCTGTCTGTCTGTCTGTCTGTCTGTCTGTCTGTCTCTCTCTCTCTCTCTCTCTCTCTCTCTCTCTCTCTCTCTCACACAAACACACACTCTTTATCTGTGCACTATTGTTCTCCTGCCAGTGTGATGCTACCTTCTTTTGTGTGTGTGCGTGCGTGTTGTCTATTACTGAGGCCTCTCCAGACAGATAGGCTATACACTTAATTGTTGCCTCTAGCAAACACATCACTCTGTTTCATGCTCCCTTGTCTCTCTAACTCAGACCAACTCCTGTGACATTTGACATGATGTCAGATAATAGCCAATCCCCTGGGCGAAGAAGCAACAGAACAGAACAAAGCTCTGATTTCCACCATCAGAACTGATAGTGAGGCATCCATTTCTCATAGAACCCCTCGTCATGTAATTCCCAATAGCAGAGAGCACTGTCACATGTCAATACCCAATAAGAATGGAGTATCTGATGGAACTGGGGCACGGACAAGGCAGTCTGACAGTTGAATGACAGGTACATGCTGATGGCACAGAGCCTATGCGGGGGAGAGGAGGGTGGGGCTAGATGTGGGGAATGAGTAATTGACTGGTCATAACTCAAAGAAGAGATTTCACATGCTGACATTGAAAAATGCACTCAATATTTATGTACTGGTATAGATGTAATCTTTTAAACCAATTGACAATAATGAATTGCAAATCAGGCTCTATTTTTCTGCTCTATTAATAAAATACCAGAGTCTGGCATAACAGAAGCTACAGTCCAATTTAGACTGTTAGGCTATATACGAGATTAGGATCCATATCAGTGTTCCTTATCACGATAGGAGAAGAAATAACCATCTTTGTTTTCAATATTTTCCAAGCACAAGCAATTAATTGCATCTGAACAAATAGGGTACCAGATATGGGAAAAATCTCCTGAATATCAAAATAGCTGGTGACAGGTGTCCAAAACCATGTAAGGATGACCAGCATCAAACTGAAAGCCTATTTCCTGCAACTAATATAATACACACTTGTTCACATAAGTAATTAGTGTTTATTTCAAGATTATTTACGATAGTGGGTGGCAACGAGACCGAGTCTAAATGAATGTCATGCTGTAGGCTATTGATTTCCCTAGCTTCCAGAGAGATGTCTTTATTTCTATTCATTGAATTCTGCCAGCTCAATTGGTCTGGTGTGGACAACTTGCAGTGCAAATCAAAGTTCCGATTATCATTTAGAACGAAAGCAAACATTTTATCAAAAGATGGTGCTTCTCTCTTTCTCTTTCTATCTCTCTCTCTCTCTGTCTGTCTGTAGGGTGAGTTTATCTCCATCCTCAGCGGACACTGACGTGCTTCTCTAGCAGCATAACAAAGTCTCCCTTTCTCTCTCCCCTCCTCCTCTCTTTCTCTCCCTGTCCATTCCAATCTTTCCCGTCCCCTCTCATGGGTGTCTCTCCTCTCTCTGCACTGACGCTCCCGCACTGCCCATCAGACACCGAGTTAAGCAGCATTCATCCCGGGAATGATGTCCCTTTCTCCCAGACACTACGGGAGTAGCGGCCGGTGGATATCTGCGAAAAGCTATTTCTGGTTTATCGAAAAGGTTGTGGGTTGAAGGCATGTGAAGACTGCGTTTGGGATTAAATGTTGTTTTTTGAGGGGTTCGTTTCGTCGCTCTCGTTCGAGGGATGTGAGGCACTTCTCCACGTTCATCTGGGAAGAGACTCATCAGCAAACAGTCCCTACGGGACGCGGACGTGACTATGTTTTCATAACCCTAAACGGGATGAATTTTGATATTTATTTGTTTATTGGAGATAAACAAAGTCTTTTAATTTCTAAAAATGGGTTTTACGTGGTCTCTTAAAATAGCTTTGGAGAGTGCAAATTGTTGTTGCATGATCGTGGTGGGATGCTTGGATGTGATGGAGTGAGTGAGATAGAGTGAGTGCACCGCTCGTTTATCACCTAACTTCGGCAAAATGAAATCGCTCTTCTACAGCCGCTTCTTCATTCTCCTGCCCTGGGTCCTCATCGTCATCATCATGATCGATATTGACACCAAGAGGACACCCGTGCGAAGTCCAGTCCTGGGCCGCGCCGGGGGCGCACAGCGGCATGACAGAACCAGACTTCCTCGTGCCAATCGCTCCGCTCTCCCAGTAATCTACGCCATCACTCCGACCTACAACCGGCCAGTCCAGAAAGCTGAACTTACCCGGCTCGCTAACACCTTCTGCCAGGTTCCTCGCTTCCACTGGATCGTAGTGGAGGACTCGAGCGTGCGCACAGAGCTGGTGGCGCGCTTTCTCTCCCACTCCGGGATGCCATACACACACTTGAACATCTTTACGCCCCGCCGGTTCAAACGGACCGGGATGCCTCGTGCTACTGAGCAGAGGAACACGGCTCTATCGTGGCTACGGTCACATCGCTCTCGGAAGGATGTGGGGGTAGTATTCTTCGCAGATGATGACAACACATACAGTCTGGAACTGTTTGAAGAGGTAATAAAGCACATTAATGACAGATAGGCTACATGGCATGTGATGTCATTCACACAAACAACAAAGTTTTCTAGTACAAGAGTTTTCAGATAGCCTATCTGTGCTATCAGGCAAAGTATTGAAATAAGCCTGGGATATATTCAAGGGTCATCTCTGGTCCTTGAGGGCCACTGTGTCCAGACACTGATTCTGGATAGAACAAAAACCTGCACATAACTCAACCCAGAGTTAATTTGCCTAAAACTTGTTTTGAGCAAGTTGGCTCTGTGATCTTCTAAATCATTTTCTCTTCAAATAACCTAATCGACAGCAGGGGTTCATCTCTCATTGATTTAAAAACGTGGTTGTGCATCAGCAGTTTTTCGTTTTTTTTTATGGTCGAATAACCGACTGGGGGGGTGGCGCCATTGATCATAGATATCACATTAAAAACTGCAAACATTGTGTCCACCCTATGGCAAAACATTTTAGAATTGTAGGAAATTAGCTGTAAAACTGCACATTTTTCTCTCCACCCCACGGAAAAGATTATAGAAATGCATGAAATTAGTTATACGTTGCAAAATCTTCTCTCCGCCCGATGGCAAAATGTGTAGAATTTCAGGAAATTTACTCTAAAACTGCATATTTTTCTCTACACCCCACTGATTAACATTGTTTTGTTGTTGCATGAAATGAATTAGAAAATTGCTAAATCTTCTCTCCGCACCATGAAAATGTGTAGTATTACAGCAAACTTGCTTTAAAACTGCAACATTTTCTCTACGCCCCATGACATAATGTGTACAATTGCAGGAAATGTACTTTAAAACATAAATGTTTTCTCTTCACTGTCAAGAGGGTGGCCTTAGGTTTTTAACCTAAATGCTATCAGACCTCAGGATAAGAATCAGATGCTGACAGTTCGAAGTAACAAATGTTTATTACAAAAACAGGGGGCAGGCACAGGTCAGTATTCCAGCTGGAGTCCAAAAGGTACAGAACGGCAGGCAGGCTCAGGGTCAGGGCAGGAAGAATGGTCAGTAATCTAAGGTAGTATAACAAGGTACAGAACGGCAGGCAGGCTCAGGGTCAGGGCAGGAAGAATGGTCAAAACCGGGAAAACTAGAAAACAGGGACAAGAGGGAAAAACAGGAGTACGGGAAAAAACACTGATAGCCTTGACGAGACAAGAAGAACTGGCAACAAGAAAAACAGAAAACACAGGTATAAATGCACAGGGGATAATGGGGAAAAAGGCCGAAGCCTGGAGGGGGGTGGAGACAAGCATAAGACAGGTGAAACAGATCAGGGTGTGACAAATGCACTGTACTTTTTGGGGTCATATACACCTGGTTAGCAGATGTTATTGCGAGTGTAGCGAAATGTTCATGCTTTTAGTTCCGACAGTGCAGCAATATCTAACAAGAAATCTAACAATTCCACAACAACTACCTAATACAAAGAAATCTAAGTAAAGGAATGGAATAAGAATATATACATATAAGTATATGGATGAGCAATGACTAAGCGGCATAGGCAAGATGCAATAGATGGTATGAAATACAATATATGCATATGAGATGAGTAATGCAGGACATGTAAACATTATTCAAGTGGCATTATTAAAGTGACTAGTGATCCATTTATTAAAGTGGCTAATGATTTCATGTCTGTATGTAGGCAGCAGCCTCTCTGTGTTAGTGATGGCTGTTTAACAGTCTGATGTCCTTGAGATAGAAGCTATTTTTCAGTCTCTCTGTCCCAGCTTTGATGCACCTGTCCTGACCTCACCTTCTGGATGGTAGCGGGGTGAACAGGTAGTGGCACGATGGTTGTTGTCTTTGATGATCTTTTTGATCTTCCTGTGACATCAGGTGTTGTAGGTGTCCTGGAGGGCAAGTAGATTGCCCCGTTGATGTGTTGTGCAGACCACACCACCCTCTGGAGAGTCATGAGGTTATGGGCGGTGCAGGTGCCATACCAAGGAGTGGTGTAGCCAGACAGGATGCTCTCAATTGTGCATCTGTAAAAGTTTGTGAGGGATTTACAGTGAGTGGAAAAAGTATTTGATCCCCTGCTGATTTTGTAAGTTTGCCCACTGACAAAGACATGATCAGTCTATAATTTTAATGGTAGGTTTATTTGAACAGTGAGAGACAGAATAACAACAACAAAATCAAGAAAACGCACGTCAGAAATGTTATCAATTGATTTCCATTTTAATGAGGGAAATAAGTATTTGACCCCCTCTCAATCAGAAAGATTTCTGGCTCCTAGGTGTCTTTTATACAAGCAATGACCTGAGATTAGGAGCACACTCTTAAAAGGAGTGCTGCTATTCTCAGTTTGTTACATTTACATTACATTTAAGTCATTTAGCAGACGCTCTTGTCCAGAGCGACTTAAAAGACACCTGTCCACAGAGCAATCAATCAATCAGATTCTAAACTCTCCACCATGGCCGAGACCAAAGAGCTCTCCAAGGATGTCAGGGACAAGATTGTAGACCTACACAAGGCTGGAATGGGCTGTAAAACCATTGCCAAGCAGCTTGGTGAGAAGGTGACAACAGTTGATGCGATTATTCGCAAATGGAAGAAACACAAAAGAACTGTCAATCTCCCTCGGCCTGGGGCTCCATGTAAGATCTCACCTCGTTGGAGTTGCAATGATCATGAGAACGGTGAGGAATCAGCCCAGAACTATATGGGAGGATCTTGTCAATGATCTCAAGGCAGCTGGGACCATAGTCACCAAGAAAACAATTGGTAACACAATACGCTGTGAAGGTCTGAAATCCTGCAGCGCCCGCAAAGTCCCGCTGCTCAAGAAAACACATATACATGCCCATCTGAAGTTTGCCAATGAACATCTGAATGATTCAGAGGACAACTGGGTGAATGTGTTGTGGTCAGATGAGACCAAAATGGAGCTCTTTGGCATCAACTCAACTCGCCATGTTTGGAGGAGGAGGAATGCTGCCTATGACCCCAAGACCACCATCCCCACCATCAAATATGGAGGTGGAAACTTTATGCTTTGGGGGTGTTTTTCTGCTAAGGAGACAGGACAACTTCACCGCATCAATGGGACGATGGACGGGGCCATGTACCGTCAAATCTTGGGTGAGAACCTCCTTCCCTCAGCCAGGGCATTGAAAATGGGTCGTGGATGGGTATTCCAGCATGACAATGACCCAAAACACACGGCCAAGGCAAAAAAGGAGTGTCTCAAAAGAAGCACATTAAGGTCCTGGAGTGGCCTAGCTAGTCTCCAGACCTTAATCCCATAGAAACTCTGTGGAGGGAGCTGAAGGTTCGAGTTGCCAAACATCAGCCTCGAAACCTTAATGACTTGGAGAAGATCTGCAAAGAGGAGTGGGACAAAATCCCTCCTGAGATGTGTGCAAACCTGGGTGGCCAACTACAAGAAACAGAAGACCTCTGTGATTGCCAACAAGAGTTTTGCCACCAAGTACTAAGTTATATTTTGCAAAGGGGTCAAATACTTATTTCCCTCATTTCCCTCATTGTTGTTATTCTGTCTCTCACTGTTCAAATAAACCTACAGTGCCTTGCGAAAGTATTCGGCCCCCTTGAACTTTGCAACCTTTTGCCACATTTCAGGCTTCAAACATAAAGATATAAAACTGTTTTTTTTCTGTGAAGAATCAACAACAAGTGGGACACAATCATGAAGTGGAACGACATTTATTGGATATTTCAAACTTTTTTAACAAATCAAAAACGGAAAAATTGGGCGTGCAAAATTATTCAGCCCCTTTACTTTCAGTGCAGCAAACTCTCTCCAGAAGTTCAGTGAGGATCTCTGAATGATCCAATGTTGACCTAAATGACTAATGATGATAAATACAATCCACCTGTGTGTAATCAAGTCTCCGTATAAATGCACCTGCACTGTGATAGTCTCAGAGGTCCGTTAAAAGCGCAGAGAGCATCATGAAGAACAAAGAACACACCCGGCAGGTCCGAGATACTGTTGTGAAGAAGTTTAAAGCCGGATTTGGATACAAAAAGATTTCCCAAGCTTTAAACATCCCAAGGAGCACTGTGCAAGCGATAATATTGAAATGGAAGGAGTATCAGACCACTGCAAATCTACCAAGACCTGGCCGTCCCTCTAAACTTTCAGCTCATACAAGGAGAAGACTGAACAGAGATGCAGCCAAGAGGCCCATGATCACTCTGGATGAACTGCAGAGATCTACAGCTGAGGTGGGAGACTCTGTCCATAGGACAACAATCAGTCGTATATTGCACAAATCTGGCCTTTATGGAAGAGTGGCAAGAAGAAAGCCATTTCTTAAAGATATCCATAAAAAGTGTTGTTTAAAGTTTGCCACAAGCCACCTGGGAGACACACCAAACATGTGGAAGAAGGTGCTCTGGTCAGATGAAACCAAAATTGAACTTTTTAGCAACAATGCAAAACGTTATGTTTGGCGTAAAAGCAACACAGCTCATCACGCTGAACACACCATCCCCACTGTCAAACATGGTGGTGGCAGCATCATGGTTTGGGCCTGCTTTTCTTCAGCAGGGACAGGGAAGATGGTTCAAATTGATGGGAAGATGGATGGAGCCAAATACAGGACCATTCTGGAAGAAATCCTGATGGAGTCGACAAAAGACCTGAGACTGGGACGGAGATTTGTCTTCCAACAAGACAATGATCCAAAACATAAAGCAAAATCTACAATGGAATGGTTCAAAAATAAACATATCCAGGTGTTAGAATGGCCAAGTCAATGTCCAGACCTGAATCCAATCGAGAATCTGTGGAAAGAACTGAAAACTGCTGTTCACAAATGCTCTCCATCCAACCTCACTGAGCTCGAGCTGTTTTGCAAGGAGGAATGGAAAAAATGTCAGTCTCTCGATGTGCAAAACTGATAGAGACATACCCCAAGCGACTTACAGCTGTAATCGCAGCAAAAGGTGGCGCTACAAAGTATTAACTTAAGGGGGCTGAATAATTTTGCACGCCCAATTTTTCAGTTTTTGATTTGTTAAAAAAGTTTGAAATATCCAATAAATGTCATTCCACTTCATGATTGTGTCCCACTTGTTGTTGATTCTTCACAAAAAAATACAGTTTTATATCTTTATGTTTGAAGCCTGAAATGTGGCAAAAGGTCGCAAAGTTCAAGGGGGCCAAATACTTTCGCAAGGCACTGTACCATTAAAATTATAGACTGATAATTTCTTTGTCAGTGGGCAAACATACAAAATCAGCAGGGGATCAAATACTTTTTTCCCTCACTGTAGGTGACAAGTCAAATTTTTTCAGCCTCCTGAGCGCTGTTGCACCTTCCTCGCCACACTGTCTGTGTGGGTGGAACATTTCAGTTTGTCCGTGATGTGTACGCAGAGTAACTTAAAACTTTCCACCTTCTCCACTGCTGTTCCATCCATGCCCCCTCGGCTGTTTCATTAAGTCCACGATAACCTATTTTATTTTCGTGACGTTAAGTGAGAGGTTGCTTTCCTAACAGCACATTCCGAATGCCATCACCTCCTCCCTATTATCTGTCTAGTTTGTTTTGGTAATCAAGACTACTACTGTTGTGCCATCTGCAAACTTGATGATTGTAACGGCGTTCTTCGTTTGTTGAAAGAGAGGACCGAAATGCAGCGTGGTGGTTACTCATGATCTTTAATGAAGGATCGCGATACATGAAAATAACTTAATAAATACAAAAACAACAAACGGAACGTGAAACCTAATACAGCCGATCTGGTGAACACTACACAGAGACAGGAACAATCACCCACGAAATACAAAGTGAAACCCAGGCTACCTAAATACGGTTCCCCATCAGAGACAACAAGAATCACCTGACTCTGATTGAGAACCGCCTCAGGCAGCCAAGCCTATACTAGACACACCCCTAATCAACCACAATCCCAATGCCTACAAAAACCCCAATACGACAATACAATAACCCCATGTCACACCCTGGCCTGAACAAATAATTAAAGAAAACACAAAATACTAAGACCAAGGCGTGACATTGATTGCGTTGGAGGCGTGCATGGCCACACAGTCATAGGTGAACAGGGAGTACAAGAGGGGGCTGAGCACACACCCTTGTGGGGACCCAGTTTTGAGGATCAGCGAAGTGGAGATGTTGTTTCCTACCTTCACCACCTGTGGGTGGCCCGTCAGGAAGTCCAGGACCCAATTGCACAGGGCGGGATTGAGACCCAGGGCCTCAAGCTTAATGATGAGCTCGGAGGGTACTATGGTGTTCTTACAGTTGAAGTTGGAAGTTTACATACACTTAGGTTGGAGTCATTAAAACTCGTTTTTCAACCACTCCACAATTTTCATGTTAACAAACTATAGATTTGGCGATTCAGTTAGGACATCTAATTTTCCAACAGTTGTTTACAGACAGATTATTTCACTTACAATTCAAATGTGTTAGAAATGTACATACACAAAGTTGACTGCGCCTTTAAACAGCTTGGAAATTCCAGAAAATGTCATGGCTTTAGAAGCTTCTGATAGGCTACTTGACATTATTTGAGTCAATCGTAGGTGTACCTGTGGATGTATTTCAAGGCCTACCTTCAAACTTAGTACCGCTTTGCTTGACATCATGGGAAAATCAAAACAAATCAGCCAGACCTCAGAAAAAAATTGTAGACCTCCACAAGTCTGATTCATACTTGAGAGCAATTTCCAAATGGCTGAACATACCACCTTCATCTGTACAAAAAAATAATACGCAAGTATAAACATTATGGGACCACGCAGCCATCATACCACTCAGGAAGGAGACACGTTCGGTTTCCTAGAGATGAACGTACTTTGCTGCGAAAAGTGCAAATCAATCCCAGAACAACAGGAAAGGACCTTGTGAAGATGTTGGAGGAAACAGTTACAAAAGTATCTATATCTACAGTTAAACAAGTCCTATATCGACACAGCCTGAAAGGCTGCTCAGCAAGGAAGAAGCCTCTGCTCCAAAACCACCATAAAAAAGCCAGACTACGGATTGCAACTGCACATGGGGACAAAGATTGTACTTTTTGGAGAAATCTCCTCTGGTCTGATGAAACAAATATAAAACTGTTTGGCCAAAATGATCATCATTATGTTTGGAGGAAAAAGGGGGAGGCTTGAAAGCTGAAGAACACTATCCCAACCGTGAAGCACGGGGGTGGCAGCATCATGTTTTGGGGGTGCTTTGCTGCAGGAGGGACTGGTGCATTTCACAAAATAGATTGCTTCATGAGGAAGGGAAATTATGTGGATATATGGAAGAAACATCTCAAGACATCAGTCAGGAAGTTAAAGCTTGGTCGCAAATGGGTCTTCCAAATGGACAATGACCCCAAGCATACTTCCAAAGTTGTGGCAAAATGGCTTAAGGACATCAAAATCAAGGTATTGGAGTGGCCATCAGAAAGCTCTTACCTCAATCTTATAGAACATTTGTGGGCAGAACTGAAAAGCGTGTGCGAGCAAGGAGGCCTACAAACCTGACTCAGTTACACCAGCTCTGTCAGGAGTAATGGGCCAAAATTCACCCAACTTATTGTGGGTAGCTTGTGGAAAGTTATCCAAAATTTTTGACTCAAGTTAAACAATATAAAGGCAATGCTACCAAATACGAAGTAAGTGTATATAACCTTCTGACCCACTAGGAATGTGATGAAAGAAATCAAATCTGAAATAAATGATTCTCTCCACTATTATTCTCACATTTCACATTCTTAAAATAAAGTGGTGATCCTAACTGACCTAATACAGGGAATTTTTACTAGAATTGAATGTCAGGAATTGAGATAAACTGAGTTTAAATGCATTTGACTAAGGTGTATGTAAACTTCCTACTTCAACTGTAGGTATTCCACTTGTCCAGGTGGGATAGGGATGTGTGCTGTGTGATGGCGATTGCATCGTCTGTGGACCTATTGGGGCATATGCAAACTGAAGTGGGTCTAGGGTGACAGGCAAGGTGGAGGTGATATGATCTTTGATTAGTCTCTCAAAGCACTATATAATGACCGAGGTGAGTCATTTAGTTCAGTTACTTTTGCCTTCTTGGATACAGGAACAATAGTGGCCATCTTGACGCATGTGTTGACAGCAGACTGGGATAGGTAGCGATTGAATATGTCCGTAAACACACACGCCAGCTGGTCTGCGCATGCTCTGAGGATGCGGCTAGGGATGCCGTCTGGGCTGGCAGCCTTGCGAGAGTTAACACGCTTAAATGTCTTACTCACATTAGCCATGGAGAAGGAGAGCCCAGAGTCCTTGGTCGAGGGCCATGTCGGTGGCACTATATTATCCTCAAAGTGGGAAAAGAAGGCATTTAGTTTGTTTGGATGCATGACGTCGGTGTCCGTGACGTGGCTGGTTTTCTTTCGGTAGTCCATGATTGTCTGTAGTCCCTGCCATATATGTCCCATGCCTGAGCCGTTAAATTGCGACTCCACTTTGCCTCTATACTGACATTTCGCTTGTTAGATTACCTTGCGGAGGGAATAACTACACTGTTTGTATTTAGCCATATTCCCAGTCAACTTTCCATGGTTAAATGCGGTGGTTCGCACTTTCAGTTTTGTGCAAATGCTGCCATCTCTCCACGGTTTCTGGTTAGGGTAGTTTTTAATAGTTACAATAGGTACAACATCTCCTAGGCACTTCCTAAAAAACTCACTCACCGAATCAACAAATAAATCAGCATTATTATCTGAGTCTATCCGGAACATGTCCCAGTCCACGTGATCAAAACAATTTTGAAGCGTTGATTCCGATTGGTCAGACCAGCTTTGAATAGTCCTTGTCACAGGTACATTCTGTTTGAGTTTCTGCCTATAGGAAGGGAGGAGCAAATTGGAGTGGTGGTCAGATATGGCGAAGGGAGGGCAGGGGAGTGCCTTGTATGCATCGCAGAAGTTAGAGTAGCAGTGATCCAGAGTTTTGCCAGCACGAGTACTGCAATCAATCAATATGCTGATAGAATTTAGTTGGTCTTGTTCTAAAATTTGCTTTGTTAAAATCCCCAGCTACGGTAAATGCTGCCTCAGGATATATGGTTTCCAGTTTGCATAAAGTCCAGTGAAGTTCCTTGAGGGCCGTTGTGGTATCGGTTTGAGGGGGATATACGCGGCGGTGACAATAACCAATGAGAATTATTTTGGGAGATAATACGGTCGGCAATTGATTGTAAGGAATTCTTGGTCAGGTGAACAAAAGGACTTGAGTTCCTGTATGTTGTGACAATTACACCATGAGTGGTTAATCATGAAACATACACCCTCACCCTTCTTCTTCCCAGAGATATGTTTATTTCTGTCGGCGCAACGCACAAAGAATCCCAGTAGCTCTACCGACTCCGACAGCATATCACGAGAGACCCATGTTTCCATGAAACAGAGTATGTTACAATCCCTGATGTCTCTCTGGAAAGCAACCCTTGCCCTAATTTCATCTACCTTGTCATCTAGAGACTGGACATTAGCGAGTAATATACTCAGAAGTGGTGGGTGGGGTGCGCGCTTCCGAAGTCTGACCAGAAGGCCGGACGTTGTTTTGGGTCAGCCTCTGGAATCAGTTCAGTTGCCCTGGGTGTTTCGGACAAAGGATTTGCTTCGGAAAAGTTGTATTCCTGGTCGCAATGCTGTTTAGTTGATGTCGCTCTGACATCCAGTAGTTCTTCCCGGCTGTATGTAATAACACTTAACCTCTAGCGTCGAGCAATCCAGTATCCGGGAGCGTAATTATAGCCTCAAGCTCATTACCATAACGCAATGTTAACTATTCATGAAAATCGCAAATGAAATTAAAGAAATATATTCACTCACAAGCTTAGCCTTTTGTTAACAACACTGTCATCTCAGATTTTCAAAATATGCTTTTCAACCATAGCTACACAAGCATTTGTGTAAGAGTATTGATAGCTAGCATAGCATTAAGCCTAGCATTCAGCAGGCAACATTTTCACAAAAACATGAAAAGCATTCAAATAAAATAATTTACCTTTGAAGAACTTCGGATGTTTTCAATGAGGAGACTCTGAGTTAGATAGCAAATTTTCAGTTTTTCCAAAAAGATTGCTTGTGTAGGAGAAATCGCTCCGTTTTGTTCATCACGTTTGGCTAAGAAAAAAATCTGAAAATGAAGTCTCTACAACGCCAAACTTTTTACCAAATTAACTCCATAATATCGACAGAAACATGGCAAACGTTGTTTAGAATCAATCCTCAAAGTGTTTTTCACATATCTATTCGATGATAAATCATTCGTGGCAGCTGTGTTTCTCCTCGAAGCAAACAAAAAATACACGCAGCTGGAGATTACGCAATAATTGCAACGGAGGACACCAAGCGGCCACCTGGTAGATGTAGTCTCTTAAGGTCAATCTTCTAATGATTTGCCTACAAATACGTCACAATGCTGTCGACACCTTGAGGAAACGACAGAAAGTCTAAGCTCATTCGTGACCCATACACAGCCATATAAGGAGACATTGGAACACAGCGCATTCAAAATCTGGGGCTCTTCCTGTATGAAATTTAATCTTGGTTTCGCCTGTAGCATTAGTTCTGTGGCACTCACAGACAATATCTTTGCAGTTTTGGAAACGTCAGAGTGTTTTCTTTCCAAAGCTGTCAATTATATGCATTGTCGAGCATCTTTTCATGACAAAATATCTTGTTTAAAACGGGAACGTTTTTTTATCCATAAATTAAAAGAGCGCCCCCTATATCCAAGAAGTTAAGATTTTCTGGGCCAATAATGTAATAAATAATACATAAAAAAAACAAAATACTGCAAAGGTTCCCAAGGACTAGAAGTGAGGTGGCCCTCTCTGTTGGCACCATCTTGTCCGGTCATGTCCTGCAGCAGTCATAGTAAAACACCTTGTATGCTATTTTTAATCGCACTCTAAAAGTCGGAGCTGTGTTATGATTTTGAAGGGGTCCCTAATGAAAGTGCTATCAAAAAAAGAGGTCCCCGGCCCCAACAAGTTTGGGAAAGTTTGTCTTAAGTTACGATTTGGGAAGATAAAGATCCTTAATCTGTGCCTAATCGCAATGTCTAGCCGCAGCTCCAACAATAGGCCTGTGTAAATATCAGTTATTTGATTGGCTGATAGTCAGCCTGCTCGCCCCACCTCAACCAGGACATTACAGAACTCCTCTCCATGGTAATAATCTGTCGTAGTTTGGTAATGACCTGTCATATAGTGTTAATAACCTGACATATAGTGGTAATAACCTGTCAAACCTGTTATGCAGTTGATTTAAGCATTGCACAGATGGTTCCGCTGTCAAACATAAGATTTGTTTTTCATATAGCAGTTTTGTGTCCAAAATAAATAATACAGAGATAGACCACATTAGAACTGAATTTGTAGTCAATGAGCAAAAAACATTATGAATAGCCTATAAATGCATACTTAATATCATCCTATTCAATTCTCTCACAATACCAACACCATTCAATTAATACTAAGTGAGTGAGTGATGTCACTATAGGCTTACTGATTTTAGAAGAGGTATTTGATCATGCTAGACGCGATGAAACAACACCTGAAAGAGATTCTGTTATTTCTCTCTTATGTATTATGTCTGAGTCGAAGAGGAAACCATCCAGAAACAATTTGCATAAAGACAGATTATTGGATGTTTTCTCTGTTCTCAAGCATTAACAAGTCACGGCTCGGTGCAAATCATTATGTGTGCGAGACATTCCGCCAGCTTTGCTGCCTCGAAATGGGGTGTCAGCAAACAGAGTCATCCACATCATAGCCTAGCCTACCTCTCTCCTCTCCCCACTCACAGCCAGGCCAGACGGCTACTTTCGGTGAGTTTTCATTTTGCCCTCGGGCTGTAGGGAGTCGTGAGCTAGCTGTAGCGCTAGAACTGCAGCATTGTAGTCAATACTGAATGTCTCCCAAGTGTTTAGTTAAACAAAGTGTGTCAGTCAGAAATATGTATTGGTCTGACTTGAAAACTACTGCAACCAGACAGCTTGTCAAATAAACCTGTTCACTTAAAGGCTTGAAGGAAATGGCAGGCCATTTGGCTTACCGATGGCTGAAAAGAAGAGGACACAATTTGATCTCTCCCGCCTCAACATGGGTATAAACGACTTGCTGAAATGAGAAGACTATTGATTGGTGTGAAGATAGGCATACATGCGTGACAAGAATTGGACTTGAAATACACTGACACATCGTCAGGACAAATTAAATCAAGGGCCTTAGTTTCGGAGTGTACAGTAGGCCCATAGAGAGGGCACAAAGGAACTGCAAGACAGAACAGAAGAGCAAAATCCAATTCCATCAAACCGATGTGAGCAATTATCATAATTACATACTGGATAGTTTTCTTCTCTCTGGGAGCTAAAGCAGAAAGGAGAGAATCTCACAGAGAGAAATTGTCCGTGGCTGAGTGGATGGAGGGGAGAAGGGAGAAAGAGAAGGGTGTTGTAGTGAAGACGATAGAGGGGTGAGAAAGGTGGAGGTGAGATGGTTGATGAACGCAGAACTTCCTCCAGGGGAAGGCCTGCCAGCTCAATGACCTCTCCATCACGGTTGACAACTCCATAGTGTCACCCGCCCAGAGTGCAAAGAACCTTGGCGTGACCCTGGACAACACCCTGTCGTTCTCTGCAAACATCAAAGCAGCTCCTGCAGGTTCATACTCTACAACATTGGTAGAGTACGAACCTACCTCACACAGGAAGCGGTGCAGGTCCTAATCCAGGCACTTGTCATCTCCTGTCTGGACTACTGCAACTCGCTGTTGGCTGGGCTCCCCGCTTGTTCCATCAATTCCATGCAACTTAGCCAGAAACCAGCAGCCCACCTGGTTTTTAACCTTCCATGTTCTCTCATCACCCCACTCTTCCGCACACTCCGCTGGCTTCCAGTCGAAGCTCGCATCCACTACAACATGGTACGTATCTACGGAACAGCAAGAGGAACTGCCCCACCCTACCTTCAGGCTATGCTCAAACCTTTCACCCCAACCCGAGCACTCCGTTCTGCCAACTCTGGTCTCTTGGCCTTCCCACCCCTGGAATGGGCAGCTCCTGCTCAGCCCAGGCCAAGCTCTTCTCTGTCCTGATACCCCAGTGGTGGAACCAGCTTCCCTTGACGCTAGTACAGTAAAGTCCTTGCCCATCTTCCGAAAACATTTGAAACCCTCCCTCTTCAAACAGTATCTTAAATAATCCTCCTCACCTTGACCCCCCCCCCTCCCCCCCCCAAAAAAAGCACTTAACCAGCACTTGCACTTGACCGCCACCCTCCCACCCCAAACTGTTATAGCTCGGACTCTACTGGTTGCTAGGTTATTGAAGAAAAATGTACGTTCAATGCCTTTGATGTATGGTTGTCCCTCCTAGCTATCTTATTAATCACTCTATATAAGAGTGCTGCTAAATGTATAAAATGTAGCACTCACATCTGTAGCCATGAAAAGCTTTAAACTGCTGGTCATTGCTCACATCAACACCATCATCCCAGACACTCTGGACACACTCAAATTTGCATTCCGCCTGAACAGATCCACAGATGATTCAATCTTTATTGTACTCCACACTGTCCTCTCCCAACTGGACAAGAGGAACACATCACGGCGTACACATCACGGACATATTGAAATGGTCCACCCACACAGACGGTGTGGTGAAGAAGGCCCAACATAATATTTGCTTGTCACCTAAAACCCTCACAAACATTTACAGATGCACAATTGAGAACATCCTGTTGGGCTGTTTCATAGCCTGGTATGGAAACTGCACTGCCCACAACCATAAGGCTCTCCAGAGGCTGGTGCGGTACTAAAATGTGATGTGGTCTGCACAACACATTACCGGGGGCAAACTACCTGCCCTCAGGACACCTACAGCAACCGATGTCACAGGAAGGCCAAAAAGATAATCAAGGACAACAACCATGCAAGCCACCTCCTATTCACCCCGCTACCATCCAGAAGGCGAAGTCAGTACAGGTGCATGAAAGCTGGGACCGAGAGACTGAAAAACAGCTTCTATCTCAAGGCCAACAGACTGTTAAACAGCCTTCACTAACACAGAGAGGCTGCTGCCTACATACAGACTTGAAATCATTGGCCACTTGAAAAAATGAATCACTAGTCACTTTAATAATGCCACTTCAATAATGTTTACATATCTTGCATCCCTCATCTCATATGTATATATGTATTTTATACCATCTATTGCATCTTGTCTATGCAGCTCTGTCATTGCTCATCCATATACTTATATGTATATATTCTTATTCCATTCCTTTACTTAGATGTGTGTGTATTAGGTAGTTGTTGTGGAATTGTTAGATTACACGTTCGATATTGCTGCACTGTCGGAACTAGAAGCACAAACATTTCGCTACACTCGCAATAACATCTGCTAACCATGTGTATGTGACCAATGCAATTTGATTCGATTTGACCAAGTCTGGAACCAACAGGATCCTGAACAGCTTCTACCCACAAGCCATAAGACTGCTAAATAGTTAACCAAATAGCTACCCAGACTATTTGCAGTGTGAAAAAAGGGTCATTATCTAACCTGTGTTATCCATCCTGTTACCTAGTCACTTTACCCACATGAACATATGTATATTGTATATAGCTATGTTATCATTAATCATTGTGTATTTAGTCCTCGTGTTATTCTTTTTTTCTATTATTTTTCCATTTGTCTCTCTGCATTGTTGGGAAAGGCCCGTAAGTAAGCATGTCACTGTTCGTCTACACCTGTTGTTTACGAAGCATGTGACAAATAACATGTGATTAGATGTATTCCTCCATCCCGTCCTCTCCCATTTCCTTCCTTCTTGCCTTTTCCATACTCTCCCCCTCTTCTCTGTCCTCCTTTTCTCACATCCCTGTCATGTCCTACTACCCCCCCCCCCCCGTCCCTGTCCTTGTCTATTCCCTCAGGAGCAGTGTGAGTCTGTCTAAATGCTGGCATTGTCTACCCTTCAACCCTGAACCCAATCCACCCCCAGCTGGTTTGAAAGGATAGAGACAGAAACAATCCCCCACACAAACACATCATGCATCATTGCATCACAATTTCATAACCTCTTAATTTTCTCTCCTCTAATTTGATTCATTCTTTTTTTTCTCCCTCTCGCTCTCTCATTGCTCCCGCTATGCATATTAATGACACATGGAGAAGGCTTGATTAAAATCCGAAAGAGCATTTGAGCACACAATGAAATGACAGCTTCTTCTCTGGGGGAGAAACACATTTATAATGGATTTATACTGCATCATTTAAAGTCCAATTGTATATGCATACACTTCATATATTACCTCTGTTAATAATATGGCGTAAACAAAGGCTATTAGATAGATGACATGGCTGCATGTCAAATGGTAAGCTTCTGTATTCCCCCCATTCCCCTGGCTCTAGTCTCTACCACTCAGTCAGATGATGCCTCTGGACAGTACTTCCCTTTCAGATAGAGACCAGGAACTCAGCCACAGTGTCTCACTCCAATTGAATGGGTTCTGGTTTCCTCCATGTCCCAAATCGCTATCAAAGAGCCAGTGGATGTTATGGCTCACAAGAACAATCTTTTTTGAATATTCACTTTTCCACTTTTATAGCTAGAATTCTCTGCAGATGGATTCTGTCCGAAGGGTATTGACGAACTCAGGTGTTAGAGGTTGATGTTGGTTTTGACAGTCTGGGTCTTTGGCTGCAGAGGCTGGAGAATTTAGTCGCTCTTCACATTTCCCAGGTCTCCCTATGCTTTTCGCATTGAGGCGCTGGTCCAATTGATCATTCATCCTTCTTTCCTCCCTTCCTTTGAAGTCATCACTGATCTGTATGTGATTGGATAAATGAAACCACAGTTCTTTCTTCCCGCTGCTCTCGTCGCAATGCTATGCTCTCAGATTAACATATGACTGCTACCCCCGTAGGCACTCCTGTAGATCTGAAAGTATCCGAGAGAAGCAACACTATGATAGATGTTTCCTACTGAAAGGCTGGGTGGAATTTCCACTATATTGCTCACAATTATCCAATCATGTCAGACTTATAGGAGTGCCTTGTGGGTAGGGCAAGAAGTACATTTGTAATTCAAAAATTGCATTTTTGCATTTTTAAGGATGATATTTTAAACACCTGAACCATCACTTAGTCTCAATTAATTGGTAGGAATTATGCATATCCAAATGGGCCACAGAAGCTGGACAAAACCGAATTAGAACCAAATGAATGTCCACCCATTTCTTTTGCTGATCCCTAGTGTCATCTATATGATTCATCCACAAAAGTTGTATCGGAAACAGAAAGGGGGGAGGTTAGTGTCGCGCAAGGTCAAGGGCCACAGCGTTAGAAGAGAGGGCTTCAAAGATGTGTCCATCGCTCAGGGGTAAAGGAGGAGAAGAAGGAAGAGAGAGAGAGAGAGCCTTACCAACAGTCTGTTGAGTGCTGAGAGTGAGAGAGGAGACACGAAAGATGTAGTCCCTGCCCTGACCGTTTGTGTGAAGAATCACACAGCGACATTGTCGCTATGTAATCAAATATTGCCTTGTATGATTTGCCCCTTACAAGTGACTTCCTCCAGGTGGTTTGATGTTCTGAAAAGAGAATTGCACTAGAATGGGATCCGTAGTGGGGCTGGAATAAGGAATGAAATAGTACACACACACACAAGCGTACACACACAAGGGTACATATGCACACACAAGCAAGCATATTACAGTGCCTTCTGAAAGTATTCACACCCCTTGAATTTTCCATATTTTATTGTGTTACAGTGAAATGGAGTAAAAAAAAAAATGTTGTTACTGGACTACACACCATAACGTCAAAGTGAAATTATGATTTTTGGAAATTCTTACAAATGAATTAAATATGAAAAGCTGAAATGTCGAGTCAATAAGTATTCAACCCATTTGTTATGTCAAGCCGAAATAACTTAAAGAGTAAAAATGTGCTTAACAAGTGTCATGGCCACGACACAAGGCAGATAATTAGTTGCATTGACTAACTCTGTGCAATAATGGTGGTTAACATATGTTTTGAATCACTACCTCATCTCTGTAACCCACACATACAATTATCTGTAAGGTCCCTCAGTCGAGCACTGAATTTCAAACACAGATTCAACCACAAAGACCAGGGAGGTTTTCCAAGGGCTCGGAAAGAAGGGCATCTATTGGTAGTTGGACAAAAAAAGCAGACATTCAATATCTCTTTGTGCATGGTGAACTTATAAATTACACTTTGGATGGTGTATCTATACACCCAGTCACTACAAGATACAGGTGTCCTTCCTAACTCAGTTGCCGGAGAGGAAGGAAACCGCTCAGGGATCTCACCATGATTCCAGTTTTAAAAAATATATATATATATATTTTGGGGTTTTGCTTTTCCCCCCCAATTTCGGGATATCCAATTGGTAGTTACAGTCTAGTCCCATCGCTGCAACTCCAGTACGCACTCGGGAGAGGCGAAGGTCGAGAGCAGTGAGTCCTCCGTAACACAACCCCACCAAGCCGCACTGCTTTTTGACACAATGCTCGCTTAACCCGGAAGTCAGACGCACCAATGTGTTGGAGGAAACACCATTTACCTGGTGACCGTGTCAGTGTGCATTGCGCCTGGCCCGCCACAGGAGTCGCTAGAGCGCAATGAGACAAGGACAACCCGGCCGGCCAAATCCTCCCCTAACCCGGACGATGCTGATCCCGCCGCCTCATGGGTTTCCTGGTCGTGGCCGGCTGTGATAGAGCCTGGTATCAAACCAGGATCTGTAGTGACGCAGCTATAGACTGCAGTGCCTTAGGCCCTTCCATGAGGCCAATGTTGTAAAACAGTTACAGAATGTATTTCCTGTGAAAGGAGAAAACTTAGGATGGTTCAACAACATTGTAGTTACTCCACAATACTAACCTAATTGTCTGAGTGAAAAGAAAGAAGCCTGTACAGAATAAAAATATTCCAAAACATGCAAACAAGGTACTAAAGCTTTTACACCTGCATTGTTTGCTGTTTGGGGTTTTGGGCTGGGTTTCTGTACAGCACTTTGAGATATCAGCTGATGTACGAAGGGCTATATAAATAAATAAATTTGACATTTGACTAAAGTAATACTGCAAAAAATGTGGTAAAGCAGTTAACTTTTTCCTGAATACAAAGTGTTAAGTTTGGGGCAAACCCAATACAGCACATTGGTGAGTACCACTCTCCATATTTGCAAGCATAGTGGTGGCTGCATCATGTTATGGGTATGATTGTAATCCTTAAGGACTGGGGTTTTTCAGGAAGAAAAAAAAACAGAATGGAGCTATGCAAAGGCAAAATCTTGGAGATGAATTCACCTTTCAAAAGGACAATAACCTTAAACACATGGCCAAATCTACTCTGGAATTTCTTACCAAGAAGACTGTTGAGTGAATGTTCCTGAGTGGCCGAGTTACACTTTGATTTACTGGAAAATCTATGGCAAGACCTGAAAGTGTGTTTTGTTTTCAATACATCACCTTGGAAGATAACGGCACTGAGACTAGAATATTATATGAGATTTAAGAACACAAAATCAACATTGCAATGGTCATTTCAGTCTCTGGACTTGAACCCCATTAAAAACCTGTGGTTTGAATTGAAAAGGGCAGTCCAGAAGCGCAGACGAGACATCAAGGATCTGGAAAGATTTTTTATGGAGGAATGATCGAGATCCCTCCCAATGTTCTCCAATCTCATAATAATTTTTTTGAAAAAGGCTCTGTGCCATTATCCTGGCAAGGTGAGTTACTGAAAGGTATTGAAAACAGGTGTGCCAATACTTTTGACCACTATCTTTTTGAGATAAAAAAAATAATTACTTGTTTTTGAGCATACAATATAGCTCAGTATATGTATTCTTTGTTTTATACTCTTTTTTGCTCATCTTTATCAAGGATGCCAATTATTTTGGACTTTCTAGAAGAAAAAGAAATGCACACCTATTAAGACGAGGTGCTGGCTAGGAGCTCAGATGCAAAAATGTAATACCAACGTTTCGACAGCCAAGCTCTCTTCATCAGGGTGTCGAAACGTTGGTATTACATTTTTGCATCTGAGCTCCTAGAGTGCGCGGCTCTCTTTTATTTTCAATTATTTTGGACTTAACAGTAGTAACTGTACACACACACACACACACACACACACACACACACACACACACACACACACACACAGAGTCTGGGTCTACACTGCTCCCGTCTGTGAATTCATTCACAGTGAAAATGTACCCAGGTCTTGTTCTACTCTGCTATTTCATTTAGTGTAGAATCCAGAGAAGAAAGCCGTCTAAGCTTATTTTCCTCTTTTCACATTTCACCAGACATATCTGCTTTTCCACAAAAGCTCATCAAAAGGGGACCATAGTGCTCTCCCAGAAGTTTGGTTGGTGTGTAAAAACCATAATTTCAGATAAGCAAAAGGGTGTGATGGGTCGGCACTCAAAAAGATGTTGCATAAAACGTACTTAAATGATTCATTTGTTGTATTTTTATCACTGTATCAGGGATAGCATACACAGACGTTTGCAGCCTTCAGTGTGTGGGTACACATTTTTCTTGGAAAATTATATCTTTCAGTGAAAATAATACAAAAATGAATATTTTTTTATTTTCCACAAAATAAATGTGGTTGTTGATCAACTTCACCGATGTATCTTTTTTTTAGGGGGGGGGGCAGGCAGTTCTACATATGGACACATCTCAAAAGTCTAAAACAGCCTTCTTGTCTGCTATCCTCTATCTACACTGATATGAAAGAGCTGGACAAGCCTGGAGAAAATTCACACCAATAATCCTATTGCTTTGACCTCTCCTGTGTTTTCGGATCAGTGTGTCTGTCTGTGAGGCCCATGGGGCTTCTGTGTGTTTGTGTTTGTGTGTCTAACCCTCTCTACCACTCTGTTTCTCTAGATGCGTTCGACGCGGGGTGTGTCAGTGTGGCCAGTTGGGCTGGTCAGTGGGCGGCGGTACGAGCGTCCCATAGTGGAGAAGGGCAAAGTGGTGGGCTGGTACACTGGCTGGAGGCCCGACCGTCCCTTCGCTATCGACATGGCAGGTAAAATGCATTTACTGTAGTTAGTCATCTACGGTAGAGGAACAGACATCAGTGGTTCCCTTTCAGTTGTTCAACTTCTTACAGCACAGCTATTGGGAGTTTGTACGCTAGCGACCTCTACTGAAGAACATAAGAATCATGCCTGACATTGCCAATGAACACCGTGACTCACATTTTATTTTTTTTAACATTGGAAGACTAAATTTATCAGGCTTTGCTCCAACTTAATTGTCCCACTTAAGGAGGGTGTAGTCATCCTTCTGCATGTTGCGAGTTAAAGTTTGGTAACTATACTAACCAAAATATAAACGCAACATGTAAAGTGTTGGTCCCATGATTCATGAGCTGAAATGAAAATCCCAGAAATGCGCACAAAATGACTACTTATCTCAAATTGTGTACACAAATTTGTTTACATTCTTGTTAGTGAGCATTTCTCTTTTGCCAAGATAATCCATCCACCTGACAGGTGTGGCATATCAAGAAGCTGATTAAAAAGCATGATCAATACATAAATGCACCTTGTGCTGAGGACAATAAAAGGCAACTCTAAAATGTGCAGTTTTGTCATACAACACAATGCCACAGATGTCTTAAGTTTTGAGGGAGCATGCAATTGGCATGCTGACTGCAGGAATGTCCAACAGAGCTGTTGCCAGAGAATTTTACGTTAATTTCCCTACAGTAAGCCGCCTCCAATGTTGTTTTAGAGAATTTGGCAGTACGACCAACCAGCCTCACAAATGCAGACCACGTGTAACCATACCAGCCCAGGACCTCCACATCCGGCTTCTTCACATGCGGGATCGTCTGAGACCTGTCACCCGGACAGCTGATAAACCTGTGGGTTTGCACAACTGAAGAATTTCTGCACAAACTGTCAACTGTCATGGAAGCTCATCTGTGTGCTCGTCATCCTCATTAGGGTCTTGACCTGACTGCAGTTTTGGCATCGTAACCAACTTCAGTAGGCAAATACTTAACCTTCTATGGCCACTGGCACCCTGTAGAAGTCTGCTCTTCACTGATGAATCCCAGTTTCAACTGTACCGGGCAGATGGCGTGTGGGCGAGCGGTTTGCTGATGTCAATGTTGTGAACAGAGTGCCCCGTTGTGGCGGTGGGTTATGGTATGGGCAGGCATAAGCTACAAACAACAAACACAATATATTTTATTGATGGCAATTTGAATGCACAGAGGTACCGTGACGAGATCCTGAGGCCCATTATCGTGACATTCATCTGCCGCCATCACCTCCTTTTTCCGTATAATAATGCACTGCCCCATGTCGCAAGGATCTGCACACAATTCCTGGAAGCTGGAAATGTCCCAGTACTTCCAAGCGTGTTTCAGTTCCCGCCAATATCCAGCAACTTTGCACTTTGAAGATGAATCGGACAATATTCTGCAGGCCACAATCAACAGCCTGATCACCTCTATGCGAAGGAGATGTGTCTCGCTGCATGAGGCAAATGATGGTCACACCAGATACTGGCTGTTTTCCTGATCCATGCCCCTACCTATTTTTCAAAGGTACTGTATCTGTGACCAACAGATGCATATCTGTATTCCCAGTCATGTGAAATCCATAGATTAGAGCCTAATTCATTTATTTAAATTGACTGATTTCCTTATACAAACTGTAACTCAGTGAAACAATGAAGGCTAAGAAGCCGGGTTTGGGTTCAAAACCATGCCCAAATAATATTAATAGAAACACACATTTTATTGCCTGGTATGTCTCGTTGTGGTGCCTGCTACGGCTGCCTCTGCTTGGGTCAGTAACAGTGGCTTGCCCAGCAGCTGGCACTGTTCCCCTAGTCCATGGTGCGCACAGGTTCCCTTGGCAAACGTGTAGAATTCGTATGGCTTCCTCTCACAGGTGCCCGTACCTCGGCTAGGTCTGAGTAAAGGGACCCGGTGATGAATTGGGGCCTGGACCAGATCAAATGCCTTGTCTGCCTGGGCTGAGGCATGCAGAAACTGCCCTAACTCAACCCAGTTGCTGTGCTCTCTGTCGCCAAATAAGTGCGAAGTGAGACGACTTGAAGGGAGAGGGCAGCTGGGTCAGTGAACACTCCCTGCCTGCTGCCTGTGCCTGCCTCAGTCAAGCACCGTTCACCGCTCTTCCCAGACTTGGTTGATAATCCAATCTTATGTGGACGGGATCAGGCTAGCTAAACAGCGTCGCATAGCGTGCTAGCCAGGTTAGCTGACTTTTCAAGGCTTGCTAGCGTACTGCCACTGGCAATTCCTACCCCCCATGGTGGAATTGTTTGTTTAGCGTGCTCTCTCTCTCTCGTTTAGCATACGTAGCTTTCAGTCGCTTGGTTATTCTAGATGAACCGTGTTGCATTCGGAGAGATTCTCGAGACCGAAGGAAGACGCCACTCGTTGTTCTTTGGCTAGTTCCTTGTTGGCAGCGGGCTTGGCAAGTGCTAGCCCACAGGGATAATGCAGATAGCTGGGTTCTGGCACAGCAAGTCTTAGAAGCCGTATGGCTGACGTCGGCTAGCATACGGTACTGTGACAACAGTGCCTCCGTGTTTGGCTATGGCCGACCTGGGTACATTGTCGGCCATTGCTGGAGTTCCTATACCCGTAAAAGGGCCAGGTTTCAGGCGGGCTATACAGTACTAGGAGAGCTCACCCCTCCTCAAAGGTGGCATATTACTGGATTCATTGCTGATTCCTCCCTCTAGCTCACTGGTCCCTTTGAGGTGCTTAGTCATACAGATTATGGACTCGGTAGGTGGTTGGAAATCATGCTTTTATCCCACACACATTCGCTGTGGTTCTTATGAACTCCAAAATGAGCTGTCTGTCTCCTGGTCAATGCGTTTCATTCCTGGGAATTGGATTAAATTATGTATCGCCCTGTCTGTTATCACAGATGGGGTACATTTTTCAGAGCTGTCTGTCCCTTTTTCCAGCTGGGTTACAAGGTGCAGTGTCACCGGTACCTATGACTGGTGGGCATGATAACCTCTATGATAAAGTTTTTTTTTACAAGCATACAGGGGTTATTTCAGCATGTCATGTGGGAATTGATGGTGCCACTCCAGGGGCTCATCCCCTGGCAGTGCAGTTTTTAAAAGGTATGTGCAGTCTTCGGCCGGTTTATAAACCAATTGCATCCATTCGGGATTTGGGTGCAGGTAGCCTAGGACAGCAGGTAACCTAGGGGTTAGAGCATTGGGCCAATAATCGAAAGGTCGCTGGTACTAATACCTGAGCAGGCAATGTGAAAAATCGGTCAATCTGCTCTTATGGCTGGGGCAGGAGAGGGTCATTAGGCAGCGCGCAGATTGTGAAACACTCAGGTACAGGAGGATTTCCTATTGGGTTGGAACTCCAAATGGTTTGCCGGTAGGCCATTTCATATTGTGTCAGCAAAAGTCGGGCCAGGATGTGATTTCATGTCCCCATAGCTGTGTTGTACCGAGTTGTCAGACTGAAAGGGAATGTACAGTTATGACTATAACTACTGTTCTCTGAAGGAGGGAAACGAGGTACAACAGCTGTTCGGACCCGTTCCGCCCAGTTCTGGGCTTGGTGAAGAGCGGTACTGAATTGAAAGAATGAATTTGTGCCTGGTGTTTATCACCTGTGGAAGGCGGGGCTTCCGGTGAGGCCCTGTGTTCATTGGCCTTGTCAGGCATGATTCTAATGTTCTTCAGTAGAGGTCCATAGCGCACAAACTCCCGGTAGCTGTGTTGTACCCCACTCCCTCTTTCAGGAAACAATAGTTATAGTCATAACGTTTTCAGTTTGGAATGCATCCCAACTTGGTGGTGTAAACTGCTCCACACAATTAATGGCCTTTTGTGTTTGGGGAGTGGGAGACTGTTTTCGTTCCCTCTCTGAAAGGGTCAGTCAGGGACAAGCTTCTGCAAGCACATTTAAAAGTAAAGTGGGACACCGTGATGCTGCTCACCACTTCAGCCCCCTCTCACTCTTTCTCCTGTCTCTCTCTTGCTCTCTGCACAAAACAAACCCATCTAGTGGTCCCTGCGGCATGAATGGTCCAACTAACCACACATACTAACACTCAAGAGTGCACATAAATGGACACAGCCAGACAAGTGATACACACAAAAGACACAGATACACGCGTACACCCACGTGTGCTCACACTTGCATACGCATGCACAATAACCCCCATTAATCACTATACATCCAATGTAGAATGGGCAGTGTTGAGCAGTGAATAAATTGCAGCTTTTGCCTTAATAACTTGTATTGTGGTATTGGAGGCTATTGTTGGCAGCCAAATGAGCCAACTAAGCTGTCCCATCTCTACTCCATCCCATTTAATAGGCCACAATTGGACCAGAGAATGAGGAGATGGTTTAGTATTCTTTTGGTGCAGGCACACACACACACACACACACACACACACAATTCTGTACATCTCTACCCTTATTTTACCAGGTAAGTAATAAAACATTTCAAAACGAAGATGTCTTGATTGCGTATCAAATCAAATCAAATTTTAATTGTCGCATACACCGAATACCGTGAAATGCTTACTGACAAGCCTTAACCAACAATGCAGTTCATAAAATATTTACTAAATAAACTAAAGTAAAAAATTAAAGAAGTAACACAATAAAAAAAACAATAATGAGGCTATGCAAATAGTCCGGGTGGCCTCTTGATTAACTGTTCAGCAGTCTTATGGCTTCTGGGTAGAAGCTGTACACTTGGTGCTCCAGTACTGCTTGCCGTGCAGTAGCAGAGAGAACAGTCTATGACTTGGGTGACTGGAGTCTTTGACAATTTTTGGGACCTTCCTCTGACACCGCCTAGTATATAAGTCCTGGATGTTAGGAAGCTTTGCCCCAGTGCCGTACTGGGCCATACGCACTACCCTCTGTAGCGCCTTCCGGTCGGATGTGGAGCAGTTGTCATACCAGGCAGTGATGCAACCAGTCAGGGTTGCTCTCAGTGGTTCAGCTGTAGAACTTTTTGAGAATCTTGGGACCCATGCCAAGTCTTTTCAATTTCCTGATGAGGATAAGGCGTTGTCGTGCCCTCTTTAACAATTTCTTGGTGTGTTTGGATCATGATAGTTTGTTGGTGATGTGGACACCAAGGAACTTGAAACTCTCGACCCGCTCCCATGTGAAAGGGGGCGTGTTCGGCCCTCCTTTTCCTGTATTCCACAATCTCATTTGTTTTGCTCACGTTGAGGGAGAGGTTGTTGTCCTGGCACCACACTGCCAGGTCTCTGACCTCCTCCCTATATACTATCTCATTGTTGTCGGTGATCAGGCCTACCCCTGTTGTGTCTTCAGCAAACTTAATAATGGTGTTGGAGTTGTGCTTGGCCATGCAGTCGTGGGTGAACAGGGAGTACAGGAGGGGACTAAGAATGCAACCCTGAGAGGCCCCCATGTTTAGGATCAGCGTGGCAGATGTGTTGTTGCCTACCCTTACCACCTGAGGGTGGCCTGTCAGGAAGTCCAGGACCCAGTTGCAGAGGGAGGTGTTTAGTCCCAGGGTCCTTAGCTTACTAATGAGCTTTATGGGCACTATGGTGTTGAACACTGAGCTGTAGTCAATGAACAGCATTCTCACATACAGTACCAGTCAAAGGTTTGGACACACCTACTCATTCCAGGGTTTTTCTTGTCTTTTTATTATTTTCAACACTGAAAACTAATATTTAAGAAATCAAACGATAAAATAGCACATATGGAACCATGTAGTAACCAAAAAAGTGTTAAACAAAATATATTTTCTATTTGAGATTCTTCAAAGTAACCACTTTTTGCCTTGGTGACAGCTTTGCACAACCTCTTGGCATTCTCTCAACCAGCTACATGAGGAATGCTTTTCCAACAGTCTTTCTTGAGCACAGGGACTATGGTGGTCTGCTTGAAATATGTAGGTATAACAGACTCGGTCAGAGAGAGGTTGAAATTGTCAGTGAAGACACTTGTCAGTTGGTCAACACATGCTCTGAGTAGACATCCTGGTAATCCGTCTGGCCCCACGGCATTGTGAATTTTGACCTGTTTAAAGGTCTTGCTCACATCAGTTATGGATAGTGTGAACACAAATTTGTCAGGAACAGAGCCGGCGTAGTAGAATTCAATCTTAGTCGTGTATTTACGCTTTGCTTGTTTGATGGTTCGTCTCAGGGCATAGCGGGATTTATTATTAGCATCCAGATTAGTATCCCGCTCCTTGAAAGCGGCAGCTCCAGCCTTTATCGAGGTGCAGATGTTGCTTGTGATCCATGGCTTCTGGTTGGGTTATGTATGTACGGTCACCGCGGGGGCGACGTCATCGATGCACTTATTGAGGAAGCTGGGGACTGAGGTGATATACTCCTCAATGCCATTGGATGAATCCCAGAACATATTCCTGTCTGTGCTTGAAAAATACGCATCCGCGTCATCTGACCACTTCCATATTGAGCGTGTCACTGGTACTACCTGCTTTAGTTTTTGATTGTAAGCAGGAATCAGGATGATAGAATTATGGTAAGATTTGCCAAATGGAGGGCGAGGGAGAGCATTGTACGCATCTCTGTGTGTGAGCAATACCTCAAGACGAGCAACATCTCAAGACAACCTTAATATTATTTCTGAAAACTGGAAAGTTTGTGTCGTCATTCAGCCACGACTTGGTAAAACATAAGATATTGCAGATTTTAATGTCCATTAGTAGGAAAGTCTCAAACGGAGCTCATCCAGTTTATTCTCCAGTTATTGCACATTGGCCAATAGAACAGATGGTAGAGGCAGGTTACCCACTTGCCGACTAATTCTCACAAGGCTCCCTGATCTGCACCCCCGGTATCTCCTTTTCTTAATGTGAATGACGGTGATTTGTGCCTTTTCCGAGATTTGTCCAGTTCGAGGTGAGTAGTCTTTGTTCTGATATCCAGAAGCTCTTTTCGGGCATAAGAGACGGTAGCATGAACATTATGTACAAAATAAGTTACAAACAATGCGTAAAAAACACACAAAATAGCACAATTGGTTAGGAGCCTGTAAAACAGCAGCCATCCCCTCCGGTGACATTTTCCAATAGTATGTCTTCACACCCCAGAGTTAATACTTGGTGGTAGCACATTTGGCAGCCATCAGAGCTGTGAATAATTTTGAATAAGATTTTAGCAACATTGCACAACTCTTAGGGTAGCATACTCTATATCCATTGTTTTTGTGTTGGTAACAAGGACGTTAAGTACTACTGCAAGACAAAACAGCAAAAATGTTAATCTACAGGATCAGGTCAAATCCAATACAACATAGCTCAGAGTGAAACCCTGTGTATTTTCAAGTATTGTGGTGGCAGCATCATGTTATGTGCAAAGGGTGTGTAGACTTTCACTACTTTAAATATGATGCACAGAAGCAGAACCATAGAGAAAAGGACACAAGGAAATTAAGCAAGGAAAGGAAGCTGGACGAAACTATTGAGACAGAAACTGCATTGATAACAGGCGGGCATTGCTAACAGATGCACTAATCTTCATACCATTTTAGCTGCAGGTTAAGAGATTAAGAGTCAATCTTGTAATGGCTTTCATATTCATCTATCATACCTGTTACAGCTTCTGGGCTTTCACTGTGGTATCACTTATATCTCAGTAATATGCCTGATAGAACAAGGAGGCAAGGACACATAATACGCTATTTCATGCAGCCATTAGCACACCCCATTCCCAACATGAGTTAACATTTAAACGTGTTAACCCTCGTTAACCCTCGCAAGGCTGCCGGCTTGCACAGACCAGCTGGCTGGTGTGTTTACGGACATATTCAATCAATCCCTATCCCAGTCTGCTGTTCCCACATGCTTCAAGAGGGCCAGCATTGTTCCTGTTCCCAAGAAAGCTAAGGTAACTGAGCTAAATGACTATCGTAGCACTCACCTCTATCATCATGAAGTGCTTTGAGAGACTAGTCAAGGATCATATCAACTCCACCCTACCTGACACCCTAGACCCACTCCAATATGCTTACCGCCCCAATAGGTCCATAGACGACGCAATTGCAATCACACTGCACACTGCCTTAACCCATCTGGACAGGAGGAATAACTATGTAAGAATGCTGTTCATCGACTACAGCTCAACATTTAACACCATAGTACCCTCCAAACTTGTCATTAAGCTCGAGACCCTGGGTCTCGAACCCGCCCTGTGCAACTGGGTCCTGGACTTTCTGATGGGCTGCCCCCTGGTGGTGAGGGTAGGAAACAACATCTCCACCCAGCTGATCCTCAACACTGGGGCCCCACAAGGGTGCGTTCTCAGCCCTCTCCTGTACTCCCTGTTCACCCATGACTGCGTGGCCATGCATGCCTCCAACTCAATCATCAAGTTTGCAGACGACACTACAGTGGTAGGCTAGATTACCAACAATGACGAGACGGCCTACAGGGAGGAGGTGAGGGCCCTCAGAGTGTGGAAAATAACCTCAAACTCAACATCAACAAAACAAAAGAGCAGAGGGAGCACCCCTGTATCCACATCGATGGGACAGTAGTGGAGAAGGTGGAAAGTTTTAAGTTCCTCGGCGTACACATCACGGACAAACTGAAATGGTCCACCCACACAGACAGCATGGTGAGAAGGCGCAACAGCGCGAGGTCAGTACAGGTGCATCAAAGCTGGGACCGAGAGACTGAAAAACAGCTTCTATCTCAAGGCCATCAGACTGTTAAACAGCCATCAATAACATTGAGTGGCTGCTGCCAACATACTGACTTACATCTCTAGCTACTTTAATAATAAAAAATTGGATGTAATAAATGTATCACTAGTCACTTTAAACAGTGCCACTTTATATAATGTTTACATACCCTACATTACTCATCTCATATGTATATACACTGTACTCTATACCATCTACTGCGTCTTGCCTATGCCGTCCGGCCATCGCTCATCCATATATTTATTTGTACATATTCTTATTAATTTCTTTACACTTGTGTGTATAAGGTAGTTGTTGTGAAATTGTTCGATTACTTGTTAGATATTACTGCATGGTCAGAACTAGAAGCACAAGCGTTTCGCTTCACTCGCATTAACATCTGCTAACCATGTGTATGTGACAAATAACATTTGATTTGATTTAGAATTGACCCAATAGGCAGATCTCACTGGACTGACTCAGACACTGCGGATCTGTGCGTTAAACTGGTGACTTCAAAATACAGGAAACACACTCTCACCAAAGGCACATAAACGTGCATGCACACTCTCACGCACAAACACTCACACGAACAATCTCACAATGTCTCAGTGGAGAAGGAGCATACCCATGTGAGTAGCGTTTTGGCCTAGAAAACAGTGTGCTCACTGAAAACGAGGAGGCAAGGACACATAATACGCTGTTCCATGCAGCCATTAGCACACCCCATTCCCAGTAGGATGGCATATTCACTGAGTGCACAAATCATTAGGAACACCTGCTAGAAACCCATGACAGGCTGGCCAGGTGAATCCAGGTCAAAGCTATGATCTCTTATTGATGTCACTTGTTAAATCCACTTTGATCGGTATAGATGAAGGGGAGGAGACCGGTTAAAGAAGGATGTTAAAGCCTTGAGACAATTGAGACATGGATTGTGTATGTGTGCCATTCAGAGGGTGAAGGGCATAACAAAAGATTTAACTGCCTTTGAATTGGGCATGGTAGTAGTTGCCAGGTGCAACGTCTTGAGTGTGTCCAGAACTGCAACGCTACTGGACTTTTCAGTTTCCTGTGTGCATCAAGAATGGTCCACCAACCAAAGGACATCCAGCCAACTTGACACAACTGTGGGAAGCATCACTGTGGAACGCTTTTGACACCTTGTAGTCCATGCTATGACGAATTGAGGCTGTTTTCAGGGCAAAAGGCAGTGCAACTCATTATTAGGAAGGTGTTCGTAATGGTTTCCACAGTGGTTTCCACACTATTACCCACACAAGGAGGGTAATATGAGATACTGTAGCGGGCTCTTCCTGTGTCAAAGCTTGGCATTCTCAATGCATAGTCATGAACAACAAACACACGTGCACGCACACTCAAATGTGATGTGATCTCAGTCTTACCTTGATCTCTAGTATGCAGTTCACCATAGTGGGATATGCACTCAGTTCCAATAGTTTAAGGTTATCGATGATCTGTATATGATTACGTCAAGGAGTGATGGAAGAAATTAATTGATCCCATTGCCCCTCTCAATTGTTCTCTCCTAACAGTATAGCACATCCAAAGTGAGAATGACATGTAATGGTTGAGACTGAATTTTTGTATAATCCTCGGACCATGATCATAGAAGGCCTTAAACCCTCCTCTTCCTCTTCTCCAGGTTTTGCAGTAAACCTCCAGGTGGTTCTGGGGAGCCCGCGGGCGCTGTTTAAGCGCAGGGGTTCCCAGCCCGGCATGCAAGAGTCTGACTTCCTGAAGCAGATCACGAAGGTGGGAGACCTGGAGCCGAAAGCCAACAACTGCACAAGGGTGAGTAGTCTAGCCTATATCTGTTACCGTGGCAACAGTGTTATTAGGTTAAAAAAAAGTTGCCCTGACAGTAACACTGTTTCCATTGGTTAAACTTTCTGGGATGAAACACTATCTCCTAATATAGCCTCTAGTCTGACTGTGTCATCTCATCAGTTAGGCTAACCCTCTCCCATCTCTCCTGTGCAGCTCATGACACTAGTAGTCATCATCATTATCTGCCCATTAAGTTAATGGGGCTGCTGTAGGCTGGTATTAATATACAACATTAGCAGGATATGACATCATTACTTATCACCAATTGCTACATTGCCAGCAGGACGTGAAATCATCCCCAATAACAAACCAGCCAGGCTCCATGTACAGTAGGTTGTCCTTAGTTACAGATCTGGGATAAGCTTACATTCTTCACTTGCTAACCTTAAGCATCAGAGAGGAAATATCCTGAACAAAAATATAAACTTTCTTTCAAATTTTGGGCACAAATTTGTTTAAATCCCTGTTATTGAGCATTTGTACTTTGTCAAGATAATCCATCCACCTGACAGGTTTGGCATATCAAGAAGCTGATTAAACAGCATGATTATTACACTGGTGCAGCTTGTGCTGGGGACAATAAAAGGCCACTTTAAAATGTTAATTTTTTTCACACAACACAATTCCTCAAGTTTTGAAGGAGCACGCAATTGGCATGCGACTACAGGAAATTCTACCAGAGCTGTAACCAGATAATTGTATGTTAATTTCTCTACCATAAGCCGCCTCTCCAACGTCGTTTTAGAGAATTTGGCAGTACGTCCAACCGGCCTCACAAGTGCAAACCAGATGTAACCCCTCCAGCACAGGACCTCCACATCCGTCTGAGACCAGCCACCCCGACAGCTGATGAAACTGTGGGTTTGCACAACGGAATTTCTGCACAAACTGTCATGGAAGCTCATCTGTGTGCTCGTCGTCCTCACCAGGGTCTTGATCTGACTGCAGTTCGGCGTTGGCCAAATATTCACCTTCGATGGCCATAGGAATGCTGGAGAAGGGGGCTCTTCACGGCTAAATCCCGAAGGAGGAGACTTATCACTAGACACACTGACACAGGGCGCTCTGTCCACTCTTTGGGTGTGAACAGACTGGACTGCATGCAGGCAACCCCCCCCCAATTCTCCCCAACCTGGGTTCTAACTAGATTCTGATCTTCCCTACAGACAGGACTAGAATGTTGGGTGGGGTTCGGGAGAACAATGGAATGCACACAAACTGCGTAGAAATGTTGACACACACATGCTTCTCCCCACCCTCTCCACCGCTTCGCTGGCTGCGGCATTGGTCTCGTTAGATATGCAAAGCGGGACAATTAGCAGGAAATGACATGTGGAGACGGCAACGGATAGCACCACACACCAAACAATCAATCACTGCATGTGTGTGTGAACACACAAATGACCACCATCGACTGGGTTGGAAATAGAAGTGAGACACTTTCACATGTACTAAAGTACAAGGTAGAGCTATCAGTCTGTTCAGTCTGACACACTCCCTCACTTTCTTTAACATTCTTTTCTTTAACAGTCTTTTCTTTAACATTTGAACAGTCACCATTCCTTTTCACAGGGTTGGCTCTGCTTGTGTCACCAAGATGGCATAGCAGTCAGACGTCTTTTGTCCTCGTCTTGTCGTGTCCCTTATATATATATATATATATATATTTACAACTTTCTTCGCATACCTTTTTATATATAGTTTTTATTTTCCATAAACTCATCTTCAAAACACTCTCCTGCAACCCGCCTCACCAATTTATATTTAAAAAAAGAAAGTATTAGTTACCTCATCTGCTAATCAGAAGCTAGCCAGAAGCGAGTTAGCTTCTTTACTCGCTAATCGTTAGTATTCAGCTAACCACGGTTTGTGTTCATCAGCTGTCCTTTAGCTCGAAAATCTATCGCCAGTTTTGTACGGCAACATACTGAACCTATTGTTCTCTCCATGTCCCCGGATTTCAACCGCAAGCTCTGGACATTTATACCTGGATCTCGCAGCTAGCGAGCTGCTATCCGTGTGACTATCGGCTTACATCGATCCCGGAGCAAACATCAATTATTCCGGAGCTAGCCAGCTGAAGAGTTCCATCAGTCACTCTTGGGCTACAATCACCTATCCGGACCCGTTTTACTGCCAACGCGGAGCCCCACCGGGCCTTCACAACTGGACTACCGACGTTATCTGCCCGAGGGAGTTATCCAGCTGGCTGCTCCGTCGTGATGTTACCTGAACGCCCATCTGCGGTCCGCTAATCGTTAGCTGTCTTATCGGCTGCTATCTGAATAGACCTATCGGACAATTTTCTTTTTTTTTCTTTCTTGGGCCTCTATAACTATATCTATTTTTTTTTTTTGCGAATTGGATTAATCCCCACTACCACACGGAACCCCACTAATCCTACCGACGGAAACACACAAGGTGGCTAAAAACAGACCTCCATCCCATGCCCCCGTGATATGCAGCTTTTCAAGGAAGCTAGAAAGCATTATACACAGGCAGTTAGAAAAGCCAAGGCTAGCTTTTTCAAGCATAAATTTGCTTCCTGCAACACTAACTCAAAAAAGTTCTGGGACACTGTAAAGTCCATGGAGAATAAGAACACCTCCTCCCAGCTGCCCACTGCACTGAAGATAGGAAACACTGTCACCACAGATAAATCCACTATAATTGAGAATTTCAATAAGCATTTTTCTACGGCTAGCCATGCTTTCCACCTGGCTACCCCTACCCCGGTCAACAGCACTGCACACCCCACAGCAACTCGCCCAAGCCTTCCCCATTTCTCCTTCTCCTAAATCCAGTCAGCTGATGTTCTGAAAGAGCTGCAAAATCTGGACCCCTACAAACAGCCGGTGTAGACAATCTGGACCCTTTCTTTCTAAAGTTATCTGCCGAAATTGTTGCCACCCCTATTACTAGCCTATTCAACCGTCGTCTGAGATTCCCAAAGATTGGAAAGCAGCTGCGGTCATCCCCCTCTTCAAAGGGGGGGACACTCTTGACCCAAACTGCTACAGACCTATATCTATCCTACCCTGCCTTTCTAAGGTCTTCGAAAGCCAAGTCAACAAACAGATTACTGACCATTTCGAATCTCACCATACCTTCTCTGCTATGCAATCTGGTTTCAGAGCTGGTCATGGGTGCACCTCAGCCACGCTCAAGGTCCTAAACGATATCTTAACCGCCATCGATAAGAAACATTACTGTGCAGCCGTATTCATTGATCTGGCCAAGGCTTTCGACTCTGTCAATCACCACATCCTCATCGGCAGACTCGACAGCCTTGGTTTCTCAAATGATTGCCTCGCCTGGTTCACCAACTACTCTGATAGAGTTCAGTGTGTCAAATTGGAAGGTCTGCTGTCCGGACCTCTGACAGTCTCTATAGGGGTGCCACAGCGTTCAATTCTTGGACCGACTCTCTTCTCTGTATACATCAATGATGTCGCTCTTGCTGCTGGTGTGTCTCTGATCCACCTCTACGCAGACGACACCATTCTGTATACTTCTGGCCCTTCTTTCGACACTGTGTTAACAACCCTGCAGGCAAGCTTCAATGCCATACAACTCTCCTTCCATGGCTTCCAATTGCTCTTAAATACAAGTAAAACTAAATGCATGCTCTTCAACCGATCGCTGCCTGCACCTGCCCGCCTGTCCAACATCACTACTCTGCACGGCTCTGACTTAGAATACATGGACAACTACAAATGCCTATGTGTCTGGTTAGACTGTAAACTCTCCTTCCAGACCCACATCAAACATCTCCAATCCAAAGCTTCCTATTTCACAACAAAGCATCCTTCACTCATGCTGCCCAAACTGACCATCCAACCAATCCTCGACTTCGGCGATGTCATTTACAAAATAGCCTCCAATAACATACTCAACAAATTGGATGCAGTCTATCACAGTGCAATCCGTTTTGTCACCAAAGTCCCATATACAACCCACCATTGTGACCTGTACGCTCTCGTTGGCTGGCCTTCGCTTCATATTCGTCGCCAAACCCACTGGCTCCATGTCATCTACAAGACCCTGCTAGGTAAAGTCCCCCCTTATCTCAGCTCGCTGGTCACCATAGCATCACCCACCTGTAGCACGCGCTCCAGCAGGTATATCTCTCTGGTCACTCCCAAAACCAATTATTTCTTTGGCCGCATCTCCTTCCAGTTCTCTGCTGCCAATGACTGGAACGAACTACAAAAATCTCTGAAACTGGAAACACTTATCTCCCTCACTAGCTTTAAGCACCAGCTGTCAGAGCAGCTCACAGATTACTGCACCTGTACATAGCCCACCTATAATTTAGCCCAAACAACTACCTCTTTCCCTACTGTATTTATTTTATTTATTTATTTTGCTCCTTTGCACCCCATTATTTTTATTTCTACTTTGCACATTCTTCCACTGCAAATCTACCATTCCAGTGTTTTACTTTGCCACCATGGCCTTTTTTTGCCTTTATCTCCCTTATCTCACCTCATTTGCTCACATCGTATATAGACTTGTTTCTACTGTATTATTGACTGTATGTTTGTTTTACTCCATGTGTAACTCTGTGTCGTTGTATGGGTCGAACTGCTTTGCTTTATCTTGGCCAGGTCACAATTGTAAAAGAGAACTTGTTCTCAACTTGCCTACCTGGTTAAATAAAGGTGAAATAAAAAAATAAAAAATAGTGGAACCCTTGCTTTTGCATACCCAATTATATCAGTTCACTGATGTGCACTCTAACCCTCTCTCCCCCTCTGTGTCAGGTGTTGGTGTGGCACACTCGTACAGAGAAGGTGAATCTGGGCAACGAGCCCAAACATCGACAGGACAGTATGGTCATCGAGGTCTAAGGGGCGTGATAACCAGAGAGGAATTAACAAGCCCATTGGTCGGACAGACTGCCAGTAATTTATGGAACTACACTACCGATAGCACCTTGCTTGACCATAACCTTGACTACACTACAATGGACACTTTAGACTAATTGCATGGATGGGAACTGCTGCCTGAATGTTGTGATTGACTCAATGAGGTCCCCGATTAATTTGTAACTCAAAGTGGACCCAAATGCACTGGGGTGACCTGTGCGTTCCCAGTGGACTCTGCTCTTGTACTGCAATATGTGGACCAGTCCCTTATGAGGGGACTTCCTCTGAAGTATGTGGGCTAAACCTGTCTGTCTGTGTTTGTGTGTGTGTGTGTGTGTCTGTCTGTCGGTCTGTGCCTGATCATTGAGTATGTAAGTTCAGTTTGTATGAAACGGAACAAGATTTGTGTTCAGTATGTGTGTTTATCTGTAAAAGGAAGTGCGAAGTAGATCACTTGCTGGGTGCCGATGAACGGTGGACATTCAACATGTTGAATAATTGGGAAATGACCAGAAAATGCCATCTGATGTTCTATGGTCATAGGTGACAGGACAGCCACCAGTTGTGTACTGCCGACGTTAATGTTGGTCTTCTTTGCCTCACGTGTCTGTGGGTTTGACACACTGGACTACAAAGAACAAACTCCAGGAGTACAACTTCTATTCCAAATGAACCCTCTTGTAAAAGAAGGAAAAAAGAAAAGAAAATAACCAAAAGATAAACTACAACTTTACAATAAAAGAGTCATTGGACAAAAATGGTCACACAGTTCATGGCTATTCACTGTTTAATGCACGGAAACTAGTTTTCTCTGTACTAGGCAGCAGAAAATGTAAACACCATTAGAAATAAACCTGGAGTACGCGCTGTGTGTATGTGTGTGTTCTCATGAGCGTATATATGTGTGTGTGTGTGTTCTCTTTCGTAATTTTTTGGCAGAGGGATAGAATCTCCACCTTAGAACCACACTACACAATATCTCTGTGTGTGAATGTCTGGCATTGGGTGTGTTTGTTCTGTTGTAGTTTTTTTCCCATATTCCCCCATGTCCTATAGTATTTCTTCACTTGGATTCCCTATTCCACCTCTATATAATCTATTGAATGACATCAAGCAGGATTAGACAGAGATTATGACATAATAGAGACCAGGAAGTACACATGATGTTGAGACGACTGTTCCAATCTCTGACAGCTCCATTAGACTCCCAATGTCAACACACTTCCCGAATCATCTGGAGCTTTATGTCGTCACTATTATCATATCTTTCCTCATACCATTCTGGTCTCCTTCCCCACCCATCCCTTGTTAGCTCCTTGCCCCACTGACTGTCTTCCAGGTTTGTTTGCCTCAATCTAATGTCTGATTCACACTATATGGCCGAGCGGAAACCATACTGCACTGGCTCAGATATTGTCTTTTCACATTGTCATGTCCGGCACGGTCCAGCACGGTTCTAGCAACTAATGTGAACACGTAACACGCTCTATTGTGTGAATCATGCATAACATTGCGTCTTCTTGTACTGCTCACAACCAAACACCACAGCAAGATGGGGGACAGTAGAACACAACATGACTGGGAGGGATAGGTGGGAGGCCTCTATGTCAGACACAAATACAGCAATACAGTACTGGATCATACAATGCTTTGCTACAGGGGCTCTGGTTGCCCAGAGGGGAGGAAGGGGGAGGGTACAGTACAATATACACAGATGAGATTGATTGGGTCACCAACATGATAGCCATATCCTCCATTTCAATATCTCTTTACTCTCTATTGGTTTTGGTAATGATACTTATTATTATGAGACGCTTGATTCTCTTTCGCCAATGTGTTTTTGTTTTTTTACCAAATGAAAAAAAGGTCAAAAGAAGATTCAATTAAAAGTCCCGTGCAGAGATAGACCAGCAGCCTCACGCAAAACTCTGTCCCGTTTCCTTTTGACTCTCCTCAACACACAGAGAGAGGTAGAGAGAGGGGGGGGGGTCTATAAAGGAATGATAAAAGGGGGGAGGACAGTGGAGCCGTTCATAGATTACCATCTGTGTGTTGTTTCCTGTTTTGGGGTTGGTGGAAGAGGGCAAAGGAGGGTATTTGGGGGGGACATGGTGGCTCTGCCTCCCGTTCACATTTTACCCCTGTCCCCTCCCTCACTTCCACAGCTGGGTGCTGAGGGTCTGGCCCGAGTGGGGTCCCACCCAATCCCCTACAGGAGCACCTGGTTGGACAAAGCTGGGTGGCGCTGACACACTACCACTCATGGCGATGTCCGACATCTGCTGGGTCATCTGAGAGAGAGATGGTAGGAGGTGTGTGAGTGTGTGAGTGTGTGAGAGAGAGAGAGAGGGGGGGGGGGGCAGGGCTGAGAAAACAGAAAGGTTAGAGGGTTGTACAAACCCAGTTAAAGAACTCTAGAATGACAGCAACAACCTGCTTAACACAGCAGACATGATTCCCTTACTGCATATATAAGGACCATAAAGTAGACCCTCCTTCTCTCTTTTCTCCTTCTCGGTCCATTTCCTTTATTTCACTCCCATTCATTCTCCCTTCCCTATCTCTCCTCTGGTCTCCTCCCCCCTCTCCTCTCTTGCCTCCTGTCCACTTCCAAACCATTATAAATGCACCTTCACGCATGGGTTTCCATTAGCAGCTTTTGTCCGCTATTTTCTTTTGGTGGGAAAAGCCGATATTTAAAAAAAAATCCCATTGTGAAATAATGCTTTCTAGGCTATTCTTTGATGGAAATACCAGTCGACGGAAACCCATTTGACTGGTCATGTTTATCGGTCTATTAGGTTGATTAGCATAATTCGGTGGAACTACATTGGCGCATGTGTACAGTATAGTTGTTGTGTATCTTATTTATCACATGCACACAGCATACAGATACAGAGCCTTTGAGTGGAACATCTGTCAGGCTAACGCAAAAGCTGCCGCTGCTGCAGACAACTGGAAACGGACAAATATGAGTTGAAATCATGACGTCAGTGATCTTTAGCTCAGAAAGTCGGAGCTCTAGAAAGAAGCCCGAGTTGGAATTCTCAGTTGGATGACTGTTCAAAGTGATTTTTCCCTGTCTGAGATTTTTCTTCTTCTCCCAATTCCCAGTTGTTTTGAACGTGGCATCAAACGCAAACAGAAGACAGGCATCATCAGCGGATCACACACCCCTTTGCAATGTGCTGGAGGCAGTATGCCTTTTTGTAAACATATACGTACTAATTGTTTGGAACTGGAAGGTTTTAATAAATATTGGGAGTCGTATATTACCTTGCTTCAAAGTAGCCCATTAGTAGATCTACATTTCTAACAGATATTTTCATCTACAGTACCAGTCAAAAGTTTGGACACATCTACTCATTCAAGGGTTTTTCTTTATTTGGACTATTTTCTACATTGTAGAATAATAATGAAGACATCAAAACTATGAATTAACAAATATGTAATCATGTAGAAACCAAGAAAGTGTTAAACAAATCAAAATATATTGTAGATTCTTCAAGGTAGCCACCCTTTGCCTTGATGACAGCTTTGCACACTCTTGGCATTCTCTCATCCAGCTTCACTTGGAATGCTGAGCACCTGTTGGCTGCTTTTCTTTCACTCTGCGGTCCAACTCATCCCAAACCATCGCAATTTGGTTGAGGTCAGGTGATTGTGGAGGCCAGGTCATCTGATGCAGCACTCCATCAATCTCCTTAGTAAATAGCCTGGAGGTGTGCTTTGGGTCATTGTCCTGTTGAAAAACATGTATTTATATTTTTTTTATTTAACCTTTATTTAACCAGGTAGGCTGGTTGAGAACAAGTTCTCATTAGTGATAGTCCCACTAAGCACAAACCAGATGAGTTGGCATATCGCTGCAGAATGCTGTGGTAGCCATGCTGGTTAAGTGTGCCTTGAATTCTAAATAAATCACAGACAGTGCCACCAGCAAAGCACCCCCACACCATCTCCTCCACAGTGGGAACCACAAATGCCGAGATCATCCATTCACCAACTCTGCGGGTCACAAAATCAAGGCGTTTGGAACAAAAATAAAACATTTCGACTCATCAGACCAGAGGACAGATTTCCACCAGTCCAATGTCCATTGTTCATGTTTCTTGGCCCAAGCAAGTCTCTTCTTATTTTTTGGTGTAGTTTGGTAGTGGTTTCTTTGCAGCAATTCCACCAGGAAGGCCAAATTCATGCAGTCTCCTCTGAACAGTCTATGTTGAGATGTGTCTGTTACTTGAACTCTGTGAAGCATTTATTTGGGCTGCAATCTGAGGTGCAGTTAACACTAATGAACTTATCCTCCACAGAAGAGGTAACTCTGGCTCTGTCTTTCCTGTAGCGGTGCTCATGAGAGCCAGTTTCATCACAGTGCTGGATGGTTTCTGCGACGGCACTGGAAGACACCTTCGAAGTTCTTGAAATCTTCCGGATTGACTGACCTTCACGTCTTAAAGTAATGGTGGACTGTGATTTCTCTTTGCTTATTTGAGCTGTTATTGCCAAAATATGGACACGGGTATTTTGCCAAATAGGCCTATCTTCTGTATACCACCCCTACCATGTCACAACACAACTGATTGGCTCAAATGCATTAAGAAGGAAAGACATTCCACAAATGAACTTTTAACAAGGCAAACCTGTTAATGAAAATGCATTCCAGTTGACTACCTCATGAAGCTGGTTAAGAGAATGCCAAGAGTGTGCAAAGCTGTCATCAAGGCAAAAGGTGGCTACTTTGAAGAATCTCAACTATAAAATATGTTTTGATTGGTTAAAACACTTTTTGGGGGTACTACATGATTCCATATGTGTTCTCCATAGTTTTGATGTCTTCACTATTATTCTACAATGTAGAAAATACTAAAAATATGGAATGAGTTTGTGTGTCCAAACTTTTGACTGGTACTATATGTCACATGAAACCGCTGGCATGTGCAGTGCCCTTTTGACAATGGTGTTTTCCCGCTAATTGCATTATGGAATGAACATTCACGCGTAGCCTACTGCATTGTGCACATTGCTGCGCTTATAACGTGAAGAAATAGTTGATTTTAACATTTTAAGCTAAACATTCTGGTCTTTTGCATCAGACTCATAGCTTTTTATCATTTTTACTTTATTTTATGCGGCCTACTGGTTGTATGAATGTGGGCTCTTATCGTCCCACCGCTGTCCCAGAGTCTGTTTGGAATAAGCCATTTCTTTCTTGACAAGCTGATGAATAGAACAGGTAGCCTAAACTTTTCTACTATAGTAGATTGAGGTAGGCTAGTGATTTAGCTGTTCGTCTTGTTGGCTGAGGAAAAGTAAATGTGGACAGTTCATGTTCAAAGTGCACATCAGAATTCAATAAGAAGAACCGCACATGGTGGCATCCTCCACTTGCATGTCCTGTTCATATGAATTACCATATTCTAAATGGGATGTCTGTCATTCTGCGCACTGTGGGTGGACACCCTAATTAGGTAACTCCCCAATGCATATGAGTCTGGTAAATAAAAATTATGCCGGTCCAATGTCTGGTGCCACATCTTCCTAACGAAACCCTGCTTCATGTGTTTGTGTGCGTGTGTTTGTGTGCATGTGTGCGTGTGTGCGTGTGTGTGTGCGTGGCACAGACGAGCCTAATGACTCCAGAGCACTTTGGGCTTTAACCCATCAAAGGTTAAAGCCCAACAGCTTGCCCTGAACCCATTACAGTACACACAGGACCAATCATATCACGTACTTGACAACGGCAGAGTGTCTGTGTGTGTGTCGGTGTTTGGTGTGTGTGTGTGTGTGTGTGTGTATATGTGTGTGTTGTCAGTGGGAGCACAGTGATTTATCATCTCTCATTAATCTCCTGCAGGAACACAACGCCTCTTGGAAAGCCATTCTGGTGTGTCTGTCTTTGGCATAAAAATGTGTGTAATTGTTCCACTGAAAAATACCACTCTACCCCAGGGTTGGGTTTTCAGAAGACAACAGTGGATTTCCTCTGTCATTTTACCTGGGCTTTGTTCCTTTCACATTCCTTTTGATTCTGACAAACACCCTGGTCCCTGCCGGTTGCAAACATACCCATAACCTGATGCTGCCACAACAATACTTGAAAATACAGAGGATCAACAACATTGCATTCATTCCACGTCACTGGCTTGTATGACAAAGTGAACAGAATGAAGCCTGTGCTAAAATGGCCACTCTAAACCATCCATTCTGTTTGCAACAAGGACGTTAAGTGAGGGCACGTTCGTAAATTCACTCTGACTATCTGATTATCGATTTCAGAGGACTCTCATCTGAGTGTGCCAGAGCACAGAATAACTGACAAAATTACAAATGCAAAACACGTGTTGAATATGGTGTCAGTAAACTCGGCAAAAAAGCATAATTAAATTGTTGCCAACAGCACAGTTGCAGTCACCAACGCTCTGGATAACATGAAAACAGCCTAACCAGCTTTGCTCGGTCAAGTAAAATGGTCAGAGTGAGGTGTTCTCTCATTTTTATCTGGAAGTAGCTAGCAAGCTTGCTAACTTTAGCCAGTTAGCTTGGGTGCTTGACTGCCGTTGAGGTCAGAACGCTCGGATCAACCCTACTCCTTGGCTAGAGCGTCCAGTGTGCGCTCTGAATGCTCCGAGTGTGAAACACTCTCAATTTAGAACAGACAATCTGACAACACTCTGA